>NW_027037744.1:6159-22101 GCF_034236695.1 Oncorhynchus nerka | reverse complement strand
CTACTCTGGTCCAGTCTACCAACACTAGAGTCACTATACTACACAACCCCATGCTACTCTGGTCCAGTCTACCAACACTAGAGTCACTATAGTCTATACCCAACCCCATGCTACTCTGGGTCCAGTCTACCAACACTAGAGTAGTCTATACTACACAACCCCATGCTACTCTGGTCCAGTCTACCAACACTAGAGTCACTATAGTCTATACTACACAACCCCATGCTACTCTGGTCCAGTCTACACTAGACACTAGAGTCACTATAGTCTATACTACACAACCCCATGCTACTCTGGTCCAGTCTACCAACACTAGGAGTCACTATAGTCTATACTACACAACCCCATGCTACTCTGGTCCAGTCTACCAACACTAGAGTCACTATAGTCTATACTACACAACCCCATACTCTGGTCCAGTCTACCAACACTAGAGTCACTATAGTCTATACTACACAACCCCATGCTACTCTGGTCCAGTCTACCAACACTAGAGTCACTATAGTCTATACCACACAACCCCATGCTACTCTGGTCCAGTCTACCAACACTAGAGTCACTATAGTCTATACACACCCCCATGCTACTCTGGTCCAGTCTACCATAGTCTATACTGCTACTCTGGTCCAGTCTACCAAACACTAGTCTAGTCACTATAGTCTATACTACACAACCCATGCTACTCTGGTCCAGTCTACCGTCACTACTCTATACTACACAACCCCATGCTACTCTGTCCAGTCTACTGCCGTCTATACTACACAACCCCATGCTACCTCTGGTCCAGTCTACCAACACTTATCACTATAGTCTATACTACACAACCCCATGCTACTCTGGTCCAGTCTACCAACACTAGAGTCACTATAGTCTATACTACACAACCCCATGCTACTCTGTCCAGTCTACCAACACTGAGTCACTATAGTCTACTATTAGCACTAGGTGTCTACCAACACTAGAGTCACTATAGTCTATACTACACAACCCCATGCTACTCTGGTCCAGTCTACCGTCCAGTCTACTACAACCCTACATGCTAGAGTCACTATAGTCTATACCACACAACCCCATGCTACCTGTCCAGTCTACCAACACTATAGTCTATACTACACAACCCCATGCTACTCTGGTCCAGTCTACCAACACTAGAGTCACTATAGTCTATACTACACAACCCCATGCTACTCTGGTCCAGTCTACCAACACTAGAGTCACTATAGTCTATACTACACAACCCCATGCTACTCTGGTCCAGTCTACCAACACTAGAGTCACTATAGTCTATACTACACAACCCCTACTCTGGTCCAGTCTACCGTCACTATAGTCTATACTTCACACAACCCCATGCTACTCTGGTCCAGCTCTACCAACACTAGAGTCACTATGTCTATACTACACACAACCCCATGCTACTCTGGTCCAGTCTACCAACACTAGCTAGTCACTATAGTCTATACTACACAACCCCATGCTACTCTGGTCCAGTCTACCAACACTAGAGTCACTATAGTCTATACTACACAACCCCATGCTACTCTGGTCCAGTCTACCAACACTAGTCTATACTACACAACCCCATGCTACTCTGTCCAGCTATAGTAGTATACTACACAACCCCATGCTACTCTGGTCCAGTCTACCAACACTAGAGTCACTATAGTCTATACTACACAACCCCATGCTACTCTGGTCCAGTCTACCGAGTCACTATAGTCTATGCTACTACACAACCCCATGCTACTCTGGTCCAGTCTACCAACACTAGAGTCACTATAGTCTATACTACACAACCCCATGCTACTCTGGTCCAGTCTACCAACACTCACTATAGTCTATACTACACAACCCCATGCTACTCTGGTCCAGTCTACCAACACTAGAGTCACTATAGTCTATACTACACAACCCCATGCTACTCTGGTCCAGTCTACCAACACTAGAGTCACTATAGTCTATACTACACAACCCCATGCTACTCTGGTCCAGTCTACCAACACTAGAGTCACTATAGTCTATACTACAACAACCCATGCTACTCTGGTCCAGTCTACCAACACTAGAGTCACTATAGTCTATACTACACAACCCCATACTCTGGTCCAGTCTACCAACACTGGGTCCAGTCTACCAACACTAGAGTCACTATAGTCTATACTACACAACCCCATGCTACTCTGGTCCAGTCTACCAACACTAGAGTCACTATAGTCTATACTACACAACCCCATGCTACTCTGGTCCAGTCTACCAACACTAGAGTCACTATAGTCTATACTACACAACCCCATGCTACTCTGGTCCAGTCTACCAACACTAGAGTCACTATAGTCTATACTACACAACCCCATGCTACTCTGGTCCAGTCTACCAACACTAGAGTCACTATAGTCTATACTACACAGGCCATGCTACTCTGGTCCAGTCTACCAACACTAGAGTCACTATAGTCTATACTACACACCCCATGCTACTCTGGTCCAGTCTACCAACACTAGAGTCACTATAGTCTATACTTGCACAACCCCATGCTACTCTGGTCCAGTCTACAACACTAGAGTCACTATAGTCTATACTACACAACCCCATGCTACTCTGGTCAGTCTACCAACACTAGAGTCACTATAGTCTATACTACACAACCCCATGCTACTCTGGTCCAGTCTACCAACACTAGAGTCACTATAGTCTATACTACACAACCCCATGCTACTCTGGTCCAGTCTACCAACACTAGAGTCACTATAGTCTATACTACACAACCCCATGCTACTCTGGTCCAGTCTACCAACACTAGAGTCACTAGTCTATACTACACAACCCCATGTCCAGTATAGAGTCACTACACACACCCCATGCTACTCTGGTCCAGTCTACCAACACTAGAGTCACTATAGTCTAGAGTCACTACACAACCCCATGCTACTCTGGTCCAGTCTACCAACACTAGAGTCACTATAGTCTATACTACACAACCCCATGCTACTCTGGTCCAGTCTACCAACACTAGAGTCACTATAGTCTATACTACACAACCCCATGCTACTCTGGTCCAGTCTACCAACACTAGAGTCACTCACTAGTCTATACTACACAACCCCATGCTACTCTGGTCCAGTCTACCAACACTAGAGTCACTATAGTCTATACTACACAACCCCATGCTACTCTGGTCCAGTCTACCAACACTAGAGTCACTATAGTCTATACTACACAACCCCATGCTACTCTGGTCCAGTCTACCAACACTAGAGTCACTATAGTCTATACTACACAACCCCATGCTACTCTGGTCCAGTCTACCGTCACTATAGTCTATACTACACACCCCATGCTACTCTGGTCCAGTCTACCAACACTAGAGTCACTATAGTCTATACTACACAACCCCATGCTACTCTGGTCCAGTCTACCAACACTAGAGTCACTATAGTCTATACTACACAACCCCATGCTACTCTGGTCCAGTCTACCAACACTAGAGTCACTATAGTCTATACTACACAACCCCATGCTACTCTGGTCCAGTCTACCAACACTAGAGTCACTATAGTCTATACTACACAACCCCATGCTACTCTGGTCCAGTCTACCGTCACTATAGTCTATACTACACAACCCCATGCTACTCTGGTCCAGTCTACCAACACTAGAGTCACTATAGTCTATACTACACAACCCCATGCTACTCTGGTCCAGTCTACCAACACTAGAGTCACTATAGTCTATACTACACAACCCCATGCTACTCTGGTCCAGTCTACCAACACTAGAGTCACTATAGTCTATACTACACAACCCCATGCTACTCTGGTCCAGTCTACCAACACTAGAGTCACTATAGTCTATACTACACAACCCCATGCTACTCTGGTCCAGTCTACCAACACTAGAGTCACTATAGTCTATACTACACAACCCCATGCTACTCTGGTCCAGTCTACCAACACTAGAGTCACTATAGTCTATACTACACAACCCCATGCTACTCTGGTCCAGTCTACCAACACTAGAGTCACTATAGTCTATACTACACAACCCCATGCTACTCTGGTCCAGTCTACCAACACTAGAGTCACTATAGTCTATACTACACAACCCCATGCTACTCTGGTCCAGTCTACCAACACTAGAGTCACTATAGTCTATACTACACAACCCCATGCTACTCTGGTCCAGTCTACCAACACTAGAGTCACTATAGTCTATACTACACAACCCCATGCTACTCTGGTCCAGTCTACCAACACTAGAGTCACTATAGTCTATACTACACAACCCCATGCTACTCTGGTCCAGTCTACCAACACTAGAGTCACTATAGTCTATACTACACAACCCCATGCTACTCTGGTCCAGTCTACCAACACTAGAGTCACTATAGTCTATACTACACAACCCCATGCTACTCTGGTCCAGTCTACCGTCACTATAGTCTATACTACACAACCCCATGCTACTCTGGTCCAGTCTACCAACACTAGAGTCACTATAGTCTATACTACACAACCCCATGCTACTCTGGTCCAGTCTACCAACACTAGAGTCACTATAGTCTATACTACACAACCCCATGCTACTCTGGTCCAGTCTACAACACTAGAGTCACTATAGTCTATACTACACAACCCCATGCTACTCTGGTCCAGTCTACCAACACTAGAGTCACTAGAGTCACTATAGTCTATACTAGTCTAGTACTACACAACCCCATGCTACTCTGGTCCAGTCTACCAACACTAGAGTCACTATAGTCTATACTACACAACCCCATGCTACTCTGGTCCAGTCTACCAACACTAGAGTCACTATAGTCTATACTACACAACCCCATGCTACTCTGGTCCAGTCTACCAACACTAGAGTCACTATAGTCTATACTACACAACCCCATGCTACTCTGGTCCAGTCTACCAACACTAGAGTCAATAGTCTATACTACATAACCCCATGATCTAGTCTATACTACAACCCCATGCTACTGGTCCAGTCTACCAACACTAGTCTATACTACACAACCCCATGCTACTCTGGTCCAGTCTACCAACACTAGAGTCACTATAGTCTATACTACACAACCCCATGCTACTCTGGTCCAGTCTACCAACACTAGAGTCACTATAGTCTATACTACACAACCCCATGCTACTCTGGTCCAGTCTACCAACACTAGAGTCACTATAGTCTATACTACACAACCCCATGCTACTCTGGTCCAGTCTACCAACACTAGAGTCACTATAGTCTATACTACACAACCCCATGCTACTCTGGTCCAGTCTACCAACACTAGAGTCACTATAGTCTATACTACACAACCCCATGCTACTCTGGTCCAGTCTATAGTCCAACAGTCTAACACTAGAGTCACTATAGTCTATACTACACAACCCCATGCTACTCTGGTCCAGTCTACCAACACTAGAGTCACTATAGTCTATACTACACAACCCCATGCTACTCTGGTCCAGTCTACCAACACTAGAGTCACTATAGTCTATACTACACAACCCCATGCTACTCTGGTCCAGTCTACCAACACTAGAGTCACTATAGTCTATACTACACAACCCCATGCTACTCTGGTCCAGTCTACCAACACTAGAGTCACTATAGTCTATACTACACAACCCCATGCTACTCTGGTCCAGTCTACCAACACTAGAGTCACTATAGTCTATACTACACAACCCCATGCTACTCTGGTCCAGTCTACCAACACTAGAGTCACTATAGTCTATACTAACAACCCCATGCTACTCTGGTCCAGTCTACCAACACTCACTATAGTCTATACTACACAACCCCATGCTACTCTGGTCCAGTCTACCAACACTAGAGTCACTATAGTCTATACTACACAACCCCATGCTACTCTGGTCCAGTCTACCAACACTAGAGTCACTATAGTCTATACTACACAACCCCATGCTACTCTGGTCCAGTCTACCAACACTAGAGTCACTATAGTCTATACTACACAACCCCATGCTACTCTGGTCCAGTCTACCAACACTAGAGTCACTATAGTCTATACTACACAACCCCATGCTACTCTGGTCCAGTCTACCAACACTAGAGTCACTATAGTCTATACTACACAACCCCATGCTACTCTGGTCCAGTCTACCAACACTAGAGTCACTATAGTCTATACTACACAACCCCATGCTACTCTGGTCCAGTCTACCAACACTAGAGTCACTATAGTCTATACTACACAACCCCATGCTACTCTGGTCCAGTCTACCAACACTAGAGTCACTATAGTCTATACTACACAACCCCATGCTACTCTGGTCCAGTCTACCAACACTAGAGTCACTATAGTCTATACTACACAACCCCATGCTACTCTGGTCCAGTCTACCAACACTAGAGTCACTATAGTCTATACTACACAACCCCATGCTACTCTGGTCCAGTCTACCAACACTAGAGTCACTATAGTCTATACTACACAACCCCATGCTACTCTGGTCCAGTCTACCAACACTAGAGTCACTATAGTCTATACTACACAACCCCATGCTACTCTGGTCCAGTCTACCAACACTAGAGTCACTATAGTCTATACTACACAACCCCATGCTACTCTGGTCCAGTCTACCAACACTAGAGTCACTATAGTCTATACTACACAACCCCATGCTACTCTGGTCCAGTCTATACTACACAACCCCATGCTACTCTGGTCCAGTCTACCGTATAGTCTATACTACACAACCCCATGCTACTCTGGTCCAGTCTACCAACACTAGAGTCACTATAGTCTATACTACACAACCCCATGCTACTCTGGTCCAGTCTACCAACACTAGAGTCACTATAGTCTATACTATACTACTCTGGTCCAGTCTACCAACACTAGAGTCACTATAGTCTATACTACACAACCCCATGCTACTCTGGTCCAGTCTACCAACACTAGAGTCACTATAGTCTATACTACACAACCCCATGCTACTCTGGTCCAGTCTACCAACACTAGAGTCACTATAGTCTATACTACACAACCCCATGGATTGTGTACATGAGCCTGTACAGCTCAGGCATCCCTTCATCAAGTCCACTACTCTTATAGTGCAGGATTGTGTGTCACTCCTTTGCAATGTTCCCTTGAATCTCCTCGTCACAGTATCAAATAAATTGCCACAAGGTCTTCAATAGGCTCGTCGAAGCATCTTCTGGAAATGTCCTACCATCTAACAACTCCAGGAATCTCACGCTGTCCAGGCTTTTGTACCGCTGTGCAATCTGAGGCACGGTGTTATCATGAAGTGAGTCATACAGTGCCTTGTAGGTGTGCCTTACATCCTGAGTGCCCTGCCGACACTTCCTCCTGTGCCTGATCTCTGGATCCTCCGCCATGCTTGCTGCCTTGTCTTATAGGGCACTGAATGCTACATGAGACTTGTGCTCCTCCATTCTGCTTGTGAGATTCTCTATTGTTCTCTTGCACTACGTCCATCTGCTGTCAAACACAACATCTACAGTACGTGAATAAATATCTCTTCAAAAGTTAGAAGTAAAAAAAAAAAATGTAATCAAAAATGTTCCAGTTTTGCTTTGAACCCATTTGCACTTGACACAGTTATCCCCATTCGTGGTATCAGATCAGATGTGGTAGGGTACAGATCAGATGTATTTATAAAGCCCTTCTTACACAGTTATCCCCATCCATGGTAGGGTATCAGATCAGATGTGGTAGGGTATCAGATCAGATGTATTTATAAAGACCTTCTTACACAGTTATCCCCATCCGTGGTAGGGTATCAGATCAGATGTGGTAGGGTATCAGATCAGATGTGGTAGGGTATCAGATCAGATGTGGTAGGGTACAGATCACATGTGGTAGGGTCTCAGATCACATGTGGTAGGGTATCAGATCAGATGTGGTAGGGTACAGATCAGATGTGGTAGGGTACAGATCAGATGTGGTAGGGTACAGATCAGATGTGGTAGGGTACAGATCAGATGTGGTAGGGTATCAGATCAGATGTGGTAGGGTATCAGATCAGATGTGGTAGGGTACAGATCAGATGTGGTAGGGTACAGATCAGATGTGGTAGGGTACAGATCAGATGTATTTATAAAGCCCTTCTTACACAGTTATCCCCATCCGTGGTAGGGTATCAGATCAGATGTATTTATAAAGCCCTTCTTACACAGTTATCCCCATCCGTGGTATCAGATCAGATGTGGTAGGGTATCAGATCAGATGTGGTAGGGTACAGATCAGATGTGGTAGGGTATCAGATCACATGTGGTAGGGTATCAGATCAGATGTGGTAGGGTACAGATCACATGTGGTAGGGTATCAGATCAGATGTGGTAGGGTATCAGATCAGATGTGGTAGGGTACAGATCAGATGTGGTAGGGTACAGATCAGATGTGGTAGGGTACAGATCAGATGTATTTATAAAGCCCTTCTTACACAGTTATCCCCATCCGTGGTAGGGTATCAGATCAGATGTGGTAGGGTCTCAGATCAGATGTGGTAGGGTATCAGATCACATGTGGTAGGGTATCAGATCAGATGTGGTAGGGTATCAGATCAGATGTGGTAGGGTACAGATCAGATGTGGTAGGGTACAGATCAGATGTGGTAGGGTATCAGATCAGATGTGGTAGGGTATCAGATCAGATGTGGTAGGGTATCAGATCAGATGTATTATAAAGTATCAGATCAGATGTGGTAGGGTACAGATCAGATGTGGTAGGGTATCAGATCAGATGTGGTAGGGTATCAGATCAGATGTGGTAGGGTACAGATCAGATGTGGTAGGGTATCAGATCAGATGTGGTAGGGTATCAGATCACATGTGGTAGGGTATCAGATCAGATGTGGTAGGGTATCAGATCAGATGTGGTAGGGTATCAGATCAGATGTGGTAGGGTATCAGATCAGATGTGGTAGGGTACAGATCAGATGTGGTAGGGTATCAGATCACATGTGGTAGGGTATCATATCAGATGTGGTAGGGTACAGATCAGATGTGGTAGGGTACAGATCAGATGTGGTAGGGTATCAGATCACATGTGGTAGGGTATCAGATCAGATGTGGTAGGGTACACATCAGATGTGGTAGGGTATCAGATCAGATGTGGTAGGGTATCAGATCACATGTGGTAGGGTATCAGATCAGATGTGGTAGGGTATCAGATCAGATATATTTATAAAGCCCTTCTTACACAGTTATCCCCATCTGTGGTAGGGTATCAGATCAGATGTGGTAGGGTATCAGATCAGATGTATTTATAAAGCCCTTCTTACACAGTTATCCCCATCTGTGGTTGGGTATCAGATCAGATGTGGTAGGGTGTCCGATCAAATGTGGTAGGGTATCAGATCAGATGTGGTAGGGTATCAGATCACATGTGGTAGGGTACAGATCAGATGTGGTAGGGTACAGATCACATGTGGTAGGGTATCAGATCAGATGTATTTATAAAGCCCTTCTTACACAGTTATCCCCATCCGTGGTAGGGTGTCAGATCAGATGTCTTTATAAAGCCCTTCTTACACAGTTATCCCCATCTGTGGTAGGGTGCTCTGTGATATCAGATCAGATGTATTTATAAAGCCCTTCTTACACAGTTATCCCCATCCGTGGTAGGGTATCAGATCAGATGTATTTATAAAGCCCTTCTTACATCAGCTGATATCTCAAAGTGCTTTAAAAGAGGGAATGGGTGAATATTGGTGAAGGTGTCCTTCAGTTGCTCACACAGGTTTTTTTTTGCCACAGTGTTGACAATTGACATTTGTGAAAAAAGTGAAATTCCAACTTGAACATCCAGCCTGATCAAGCCTGATCAAGCAACATCACCCTCTTGGTAAACATCCAGCCTGATCAAACAACATCACCCTCTTGGTGAACATCCAGCCTGATCAAGCAACATCACCCTCTTGGTAAACATCCAGCCTGATCAAGCAACATCACCCTCTTGGTAAACATCCAGCCTGATCAAGCAACATCACCCTCTTGGTAAACATCCAGCCTGATCAAGCAACATCACCCTCTTGGTAAACATCCAGCCTGATCAAGCAACATCACCCTCTTGGTAAACATCCAGCCTGATCAAACAACATCACCCTCTTGGTGAACATCCAGCCTGATCAAGCAACATCACCCTCTTGGTTGACTTGCAAAAAAAAAAAGTTAGTGTGAAGCCGCCCAGCTTCGCAACGAAACTTTGCGAATGAACTTAATGCTCTGACTCAGAACTAAATTGAGTCGTGGGAATAGCAACGCACTAAAGTGGCTCTCGGAGCTACTTCTCTTATGTTTGCCTGCAGGCCATTTCAGTCAGGGAACAAGATTCTCCGTGACGTTAAAGTCAGACATCTCAGAATTTCACAAAGTCAAACACAGACTGTGCATCTCGCTCACTTGACACATCAAAGTTGCCCAAGAAACGTTCCTGAATAAAACCCTGATCATCCACATACTGTACCTGATAATAACTGATAACTGTGAGACGTCTGTGGTGTCATCCATTTGCCATGCCAAAAACAACGTTGCGTCCACCTCTCTTTTAATCTCACTTTTAATGGATGATGCGATGGAAACTATCAAATCATTCTGAATTGATGTCCACATCCCAGAGAAGACAGTAGAACATGCTGTATTGATTTCCACATCCCAGAGAAGACAGTAGAACATGCTGTATTGATTTCCACATCCCAGAGAAGACAGTAGAACATGCTAATATTGATTTCCACATCCCAGAGAAGACAGTAGAATATGCTGTATTGATTTCCATCCTAGAGAAGACAGTCATGCTGTGTTGAGATGAGAAGACAGTAGAACATGCTGTATTGATTTCCACATCCCAGAGAAGACAGTAGAACATGCTAATATTGATTTCCACATCCCAGAGAAGACAGTAGAATATGCTGTATTGATTTCCACATCCCAGAGAAGACAGTAGAACATGCTGTGTTGATTTCCACATCCCAGAGAAGACAGTAGAACATGCTGTATTGATTTCCACATCCCAGAGAAGACAGTAGAACATGCTGTATTGATTTCCACATCCCAGAGAAGACAGTAGAACATGCTGTGTTGATTTCCACATCCCAGAGAAGACAGTAGAACATGCTGTATTGATTTCCACATCCAGAGAAGACAGTAGAACATGATTTCCACATCCCAGAACAATAGAACATGCTGTATTGATTTCCCAGAGACATCCCAGAGAAGACAGTAGAACTCTATACAGTAGAACATGCTGTATTGATTTCCACATCCCAGAGAAGACAGTAGAACTCTATACAGTAGAAAGTGCTGTATTGATTTCCACATCCCAGAGAAGACAGTAGAACGTGCTGTATTGATTTCCACATGCCAGAGAAGACAGTAGAACTGCTGTATTGATTTCCACATCCCAGAGAAGACAGTAGAACTCTATACAGTAGAACTCTATACAGTAGAACTCTAGACAGTAGAACTCTATACAGTAGAACTGCTGTATTGATTTCCACATCCCAGAGAAGACAGTAGAACATGCTGTATTGATTTCCACATCCCAGAGAAGACAGTAGAACATGCTGTATTGATTTCCACATCCCAGAGAAGACAGTAGAACATGCTGTATTGATTTCCACATCCCAGAGAAGACAGTAGAACATGCTGTATTGATTTCCACATCCCAGAGAAGACAGTAGAACATGCTGTGTTGATTTCCACATCCCAGAGAGAAGACAGTAGAACCTGCTGTGTTGATTTCCACATCCCAGAGAAGACAGTAGAACATGCTGTGTTGATTTCCACATCCCAGAGAAGACAGTAGAACATGCTGTATTGATTTCCACATCCCAGAGAAGACAGTAGAACATGCTGTGTTGATTTCCACATCCCAGAGAAGACAGTAGAACATGCTGTATTGATTTCCACATCCAAGAGAAGACAGTAGAATGTGCTGTATTGATTTCCACATCCCAGAGAAGACAGTAGAACTCTATACAGTAGAACATGCTGTATTGATTTCCACATCCCAGAGAAGACAGTAGAACTCTATACAGTAGAAAGTGCTGTATTGATTTCCACATCCCAGAGAAGACAGTAGAACGTGCTGTATTGATTTCCACATCCCAGAGAAGACAGTAGAACTGCTGTATTGATTTCCACATCCCAGAGAAGACAGTAGAACTCTATACAGTAGAACTCTATACAGTAGAACTCTAGACAGTAGAACTCTATACAGTAGAACTGCTGTATTGATTTCCACATCCCAGAGAAGACAGTAGAACATGCTGTATTGATTTCCACATCCCAGAGAAGACAGTAGAACATGCTGTATTGATTTCCACATCCCAGAGAAGACAGTAGAACATGCTGTATTGATTTCCACATCCCAGAGAAGACAGTAGAACATGCTGTATTGATTTCCACATCCCAGAGAAGACAGTAGAACATGCTGTGTTGATTTCCACATCCCAGAGAGAAGACAGTAGAACCTGCTGTGTTGATTTCCACATCCCAGAGAAGACAGTAGAACATGCTGTGTTGATTTCCACATCCCAGAGAAGACAGTAGAACATGCTGTATTGATTTCCACATCCAAGAGAAGACAGTAGAATGTGCTGTATTGATTTCCACATCCCAGAGAAGACAGTAGAACTCTATACAGTAGAACATGCTGTATTGATTTCCACATCCCAGAGAAGACAGTAGAACTCTATACAGTAGAAAGTGCTGTATTGATTTCCACATCCCAGAGAAGACAGTAGAACATGCTGTGTTGATTTCCACATCCCAGAGAAGACAGTAGAACATGCTGTATTGATTTCCACATCCAAGAGAAGACAGTAGAATGTGCTGTATTGATTTCCACATCCCAGAGAAGACAGTAGAACTCTATACAGTAGAACATGCTGTATTGATTTCCACATCCCAGAGAAGACAGTAGAACTCTATACAGTAGAAAGTGCTGTATTGATTTCCACATCCCAGAGAAGACAGTAGAACGTGCTGTATTGATTTCCACATCCCAGAGAAGACAGTAGAACTGCTGTATTGATTTCCACATCCCAGAGAAGACAGTAGAACTCTATACAGTAGAACTCTATACTGTAACAATACAGAGGCGGATGCAAGATGCAAGCAACGATGGTTTAATGAATATAGGTTACAGCAGCAACAGGACAGACAGACTGTACTCAGACGGAATCCGACCCAGGGACTAGGGCACATCCTCCTATGTGAGCGTGCTGAGAAACCCAGGGGAGAGTGTCCGGATGGGTAGGAAGGAGCACAGCAGATAATCCACACAAGGGCGGCGAGAGATGAGTACGGACACACGACACAACCTCAGGGAAGTAACAACGATCTGACAACAAGAAACACTGGTTACAGAACATATAAAGGGAAGATAAGTGATTCCAGCTGGCGCAGACAATCAGGCCGAGATTGGAAACCACGCCCACACAAACACGGGAGAGAGAGAGAGAGAGAGAGAGAGAGAGAGAAAAGGAGGCAGTGGATTCATGAACCGTGACAATACCCCCCCCCCTAGGAACGCCTCTTGGCGTTCCCAGGCGAATTTACCTGTCGATTGAAATCATCGATAAGGGAGTGATCCAGAATGTCCCTAGCAGGTACCCAACTTCTCTCCTCCGGGCCGTAACCCTCCCAGTCCACCAGGTACTGGAATCCGCGTCCCCTCCTTCTAGAGTCCAAAATACGATTGACAGAAAAGGTGGGTTCCCCATCAACAAGTCGTGGCGGCGGGGGAACCGGGACCGGTGGGTTAATGCGTGCCTGAAACACAGGTTTTATTTTAGACACATGAAAGGTAGGATGAATTCTCCTATACGCCGGAGGAAGCTGGAGCCGGACCGCCACCGGACTAATGATCCTGGTGACTTTGAACGGGCCGATAAATTTGGGGGCAAGCTTGTTCGAAACGGATCGGAGTGGAATGTTCTTAGTAGAAAGCCACACTCTTTGGCCAACGACGTATACCGGAGGCTTCGACCGGTGGCGATCGGCCTTAGTCTTGGTGCCCCCCACCCGGAGAAGAGTCTCACGGGCTCTGCTCCATGCGTGACGGCACCTCTGGATGAAAGCGTGAGCGGAGGAACAGACACCTCGGACTCCGTACTGGGAAAGATAGGTGGCTGGTAACCTAAACTACACTCAAACGGAGAGAGACCCGTGGCTGCCACTGGCAACCTTGGTGTGAGCGTACTCAACCATAGAGAGTTGTTGACTCCAGGAAGAGGGATTCTTAGAAACCAAACATCGCAACACTCTCTCCAAATCTTGGTTGGCCCTCTCCGCTGACCGTTGCTCTGGGGATGAAACCCTGAAGACAGGCTGACACTCGCTCCCAGTAACCTACAAAACTCTTGCCAAAACTTGGACACAAATTGAGGCCCCCTGTCAGAAACTACGTCCATCGGCAGACCATGTAAGCGAAAGACGTGATCCACGACAGTTACCGCTGTCTCCTTGGCAGATGGTAATTTAGGCAAGGGAATAAAATGAGCCGCCTTCGAGAACCGGTCCACCACGGTCAAAACAACCGTCTTGCCCTGGGAGGGCGGGAGGCGGTAACAAAATCTAGCGCGATGTGGGACCAGGGTCTCGAAGGGACCGACAGCGGTTGGAGTAACCCATCTGGGGGTCGATTAGAAGTCTTCCCAGTGGCACAAACCGAGCAAGCCAAGACAAAACTGTGAATGTCACGAGCCATCAGTGGCCACCAAAAGCGTTGCTTAACCAAAAGCTAGTGCGACTGACTCCTGGATGACACGCTACGTTGGAGCAATGCCCCACCGAATAACATCGGACCGACACCCCTCCGGCACAAACAACCCGATTAGGCGGGCAACCGGGCGGAGCGTTACCCCTTCTAAGGCCCGTTTTGACCCTCGATTCAACCTCCCATGTGAGTGTGGAGACCACTAGGGTCCCGGGTAGGATGCACTCGGGGTGGATGGGCGTTCGGAATGGTCAAAAATGCGAGAAAGGGAATCGGGTTTGACATTCTTGGAACCCGGCGTCGAGAGAGAGAAGTCAAAACGTCCGAAAAGAGTGCCCACCGCGCCTGCCTGGAGTTGAGTCGCTTGGCGGTTCTGATATATTCCAAATTTTGTGATCGGTCCAAACTATAAAAGGTGCCCCGAACCCTCTAACCAATGGCGCCACTCCTCCAGTGCTAACTTCACTGCCAACAACTCTCTGTTGCCAATGTCGTAGTTGCGTTCCGCAGGTGATAACCGATGGGAAAGGAACGCGCAAGGGTGCATCTTGTCGTCAGAAGAGGAACGTTGGGAAAGTACCGCACCTACCCCCCACCTCTGAAGCGTCCACCTCCACCACGAACTGACGCGAGGGATCGGGAGCTATGAGGATGGGAGCCGCAACAAGCGGCTCTTGAGTTTGACGAATGCAGCCTCGGCTGTATCGGACCACCTGAACGTCACTCTGGGGGAGGTTAAGGCGGTAAGAGGAGCGACTATCTGGCTAAAGTTGCGAACGAAACGCCGGTAGAAATTGGCGAATCCCAGAAACCTCTGTAGGGCCTTACGGGAATCTGGGCTTGGCCAATCCACCACAGCCTTAACCTTGTCAGGATCCATGCGAATACCTTCAGTCGAGACGATGTAACCTAGGAATGGAGCGGATTGTGCATGAAAAATGCATTTCTCCGCCTTGACAAAAAGTCCATTCTCCAACAACCTCTGAAGCACTCGTCTGACGTGCTGAACGTGTTCCTGGAGAGAAGAAGAAAAATCAGTATGTCATCCAGGTAAACATATATGAACTGATCAATCATATCTCTCAGCACGTCATTTACGAGTGCCTGGAAAACCGCTGGGAGTTGGATAGCCCAAAAGGCATGACCAAATATTCGAAGTGCCCTCTGGGGGTTAAGCAACGCGGTCTTCCATTCGTCCCCCTTATGCGAACCAAATGATATGC
>NW_027037744.1:0-5659 GCF_034236695.1 Oncorhynchus nerka | reverse complement strand
TAGAGTTCTACTGTATAGAGTTCTACTGTCTTCTCTGGGATGTGGAAATCTATACAGCAGTTCTACTGTCTTCTCTGGGATGTGGAAATCAATACAACACGTTCTACTGTCTTCTCTGGGATGTGGAAATCAATACAGCACTTTCTACTGTATAGAGTTCTACTGTCTTCTCTGGGATGTGGAAATCAATACAGCATGTTCTACTGTATAGAGTTCTACTGTCTTCTCTGGGATGTGGAAATCAATACAGCACGTTCTACTGTCTTCTCTGGGATGTGGAAATCAATACAGCATGTTCTACTGTCTTCTCTGGGATGTGGAAATCAATACAGCATGTTCTACTGTCTTCTCTGGGATGTGGAAATCAACACAGCATGTTCTACTGTCTTCTCTCTGGGATGTGGAAATCAATACAGCACGTTCTACTGTCTTCTCTGGGATGTGGAAATCAATACAGCACGTTCTACTGTCTTCTCTCTGGGATGTGGAAATCAATACAGCACGTTCTACTGTCTTCTCTGGGATGTGGAAATCAATACAGCATGTTATACTGTCTTCTCTGGGATGTGGAAATCAATACAGCATGTTCTACTGTCTTCTCTGGGATGTGTAAATCAACACAGCATGTTCTACTGTCTTCTCTGGGATGTGGAAATCAACACAGCATGTTCTACTGTCTTCTCTGGGATGTGGAAATCAATACAGCACGTTCTACTGTCTTCTCTCTGGGATGTGGAAATCAATACAGCACGTTCTACTGTCTTCTCTGGGATGTGGAAATCAATACAGCATGTTCTACTGTCTTCTCTGGGATGTGGAAATCAATACAGCAGTTCTACTGTCTTCTCTGGGATGTGGAAATCAATACAGCATGTTCTACTGTCTTCTCTGGGATGTGGAAATCAATACAGCATGTTCTACTGTCTTCTCTGGGATGTGGAAATCAACACAGCATGTTCTACTGTCTTCTCTGGGATGTGGAAATCAACACAGCATGTTCTACTGTCTTCTCTGGGATGTGGAAATCAACACAGCAGGTTCTACTGTCTTCTCTCTGGGATGTGGAAATCAACACAGCATGTTCTACTGTCTTCTCTAGGATGTGGAAATCAACACAGCATGTTCTACTGTCTTCTCTGGGATGTGGAAATCAATATTAGCATGTTCTACTGTCTTCTCTGGGATGTGGAAATCAATATTAGCATGTTCTACTGTCTTCTCTGGGATGTGGAAATCAATATTAGCATATTCTACTGTCTTCTCTGGGATGTGGAAATCAATATTAGCATATTCTACTGTCTTCTCTGGGATGTGGACATCAATTCAGAATGATTTGATAGTTTCCATCATCATCATCCATTAAAGAGATTAAAGAGAAATTGGGCCTTAGCGTTGTTTTCGCATGGCAAATGGATGACACCACAGAAATCTCACAGTTATCAGTTATTATCAGGTACAGTATGTGGATGATCAGGGTTTTATTCAGGAACGTTTCTTGGGCAACTTTGATGTGTCAAGTGAGCGAGATGCACAGTCTGTGTTTGACTTTGTGAAATTCTGAGATGTCTGACTTTAACGTCACGGAGAATCTTGTTCCCTATGTTCCCTAACCTATGATGGTGCTGCTGTAATGTTATCTGACTGAAATGGCCTGCAGGCAAACATAAGAGAAGTAGCTCCGAGAGCCACTTTAGTGCGTTGCTATTCCCACGACTCAATTTAGTTCTGAGTCAGAGCATTAAGTTCATTCGCAAAGTTTTCGTTGCGAAGCTGGGCGGCTTCACACTAACTTTTTTTTTTTGCAAGTCAACCAAGAGGGTGATGTTGCTTGATCAGGCTGGATGTTCACCAAGAGGGTGATGTTGCTTGATCAGGCTGGATGTTCACCAAGAGGGTGATGTTGCTTGATCATGCTGGATGTTCACCAAGAGGGTGATGTTGCTTGATCAGGCTGGATGTTTACCAAGAGGGTGATGTTGCTTGATCAGACTGGATGTTTACCAAGAGGGTGATGTTGCTTGATCAGGCTGGATGTTCACCAAGAGGGTGATGTTGTTTGATCAGGCTGGATGTTTACCAAGAGGGTGATGTTGCTTGATCAGGCTGGATGTTCACCAAGAGGGTGATGTTGTTTGATCAGGCTGGATGTTTACCAAGAGGGTGATGTTGCTTGATCAGGCTGGATGTTTACCAAGAGGGTGATGTTGCTTGATCAGGCTGGATGTTTACCAAGAGGGTGATGTTGCTTGATCAGGCTGGATGTTTACCAAGAGGGTGATGTTGCTTGATCAGGCTGGATGTTTACCAAGAGGGTGATGTTGCTTGATCAGGCTGGATGTTCACCAAGAGGGTGATGTTGTTTGATCAGGCTGGATGTTTACCAAGAGGGTGATGTTGCTTGATCAGGCTTGATCAGGCTGGGATGTTGAGTTGGAATTTCACTTTTTTCAAATGTCAATTGTCAACACTGTGGTAAAAAAACCTGTGTGAGCAACTGAAGTACACCTTCACCTTACATTCCCATTCCCCTCTTTTAAAGCACTTTGAGATATCAGCTGATGTAAGAAGGGCTTTATAAATACATGTGATCTGATACCCTACCACGGATGGGGATAACTGTGTAAGAAGGGCTTTATAAATACATCTGATCTGATACCCTACCACGGATGGGGATAACTGTGTAAGAAGGGCTTTATAAATACATCTGATCTGATATCACAGAGCACCCTACCACAGATGGGGATAACTGTGTAAGAAGGGCTTTATAAAGACATCTGATCTGATACCCTACCACGGATGGGGATAACTGTGTAAGAAGGGCTTTATAAATACATCTGATCTGATACCCTACCACATGTGATCTGTACCCTACCACATCTGATCTGTACCCTACCACATGTGATCTGATACCCTACCACATCTGATCTGTACCCTACCACATCTGATCTGTACCCTACCACATCTGATCTGATACCCTACCACATCTGATCTGATACCCTACCACATCTGATCTGTACCCTACCACATCTGATCTGATACCCTACCACATCTGATCTGATACTCTACCACATCTGATCTGATACCCTACCACATCTGATCTGATACCCTACCACATGTGATCTGATACCCTGCCACGGATGGGGATAACTGTGTAAGAAGGGCTTTATAAATACATCTGATCTGATACCCTACCACATCTGATCTGATACCCTACCACATCTGATCTGATACCCTACCACAGATGGGGATAACTGTGTAAGAAGAGCTTTATAAATACATCTGATCTGATACCCTACCACATGTGATCTGATACCCTACCACAGATGGGGATAACTGTGTAAGAAGGGCTTTATAAATACATCTGATCTGATACCCTACCACATCTGATCTGTACCCTACCACATCTGATCTGTACCCTACCACATCTGATCTGATACCCTACCACATCTGATCTGATACCCTACCACATCTGATCTGATACCCTACCACATCTGATGTGTACCCTACCACATCTGATCGATACCCTACCACATTCGATTCGGATACCCTTACCACATCTGATCTGATACCCTACCACATGTGATCTGATACCCTACCACATCTGATCTGAACCCTACCACATCTGATCTGATACCACGGATGGGGATAACTGTGTAAGAAGGGCTTTATAAATACATGTGATCTGATACCCTACCACGGATGGGGATAACTGTGTAAGAAGGGCTTTATAAATACATGTGATCTGATACCCTACCACAGATGGGGATAACTGTGTAAGAAGGGCTTTATAAATACATCTGATCTGATACCCTACCACATCTGATCTGTACCCTACCACATCTGATCTGATACCCTACCACATGTGATCTGATACCCTACCACATCTGATCTGAACCCTACCACATCTGATCTGATACCCTACCACATCTGACTCCGGGGGATAATCCCACCTCACATCTGGATCTGATACCCTACCACATCTGGATTCTGGATAATTCCTAAACCACATGTGCGCACCAGATTACTGATACCCTACCACATCTGATCTGTGACCCTACCACATCTGATCTGTACCCTACCACATCTGATCTGATACCCTACCACATCTGATCTGTACCCTACCACATCTGATCTGTAACCTACCACATCTGATCTGATACCCTACCACATCTGATCTGATACCCTACCACATCTGATCTGATACCCTACCACATCTGATCTGATACCCTACCACATCTGATCTGATACCCTACCACATGTGATCTGATACCCTACCACATCTGATCTGAGACCCTACCACATCTGATCTGATACCCTACCACGGATGGGGATAACTGTGTAAGAAGGGCTTTATAAATACATCTGATCTGATACCCTACCACATGTGATCTGTACCCTACCACATCTGATCTGTACCCTACCACATCTGATCTGTACCCTACCACATCTGATCTGATACCCTACCACATGTGATCTGATACCCTACCACATCTGATCTGTACCCTACCACATCTGATCTGATACCCTACCACATCTGATCTGATACCACGGATGGGGATAACTGTGTAAGAAGGGCTTTATAAATACATCTGATCTGATACCCTACCACGGATGGGGATAACTGTGTAAGAAGGGCTTTATATATACATCTGATCTGTACCCTACCACATCTGATCTGTACCCTACCACATCTGATCTGTACCCTAGCACATGTGATCTGATACCCTACCACATCTGATCTCTACCCTACCACATCTGATCTGTACCCTACCACATCTGATCTGATACCCTACCACATCTGATCTGATACCCTACCACATCTGATCTGATACCCTACCACATCTGATCTGATACCCTACCACATCTGATCTGATACCCTACCACATCTGATCTGTACCCTACCACATCTGATCTGTACCCTACCACATCTGATCTGATACCCTACCACATGTGATCTGAGACCCTACCACATGTGATCTGTACCCTACCACATCTGATCTGATACCCTACCACATCTGATCTGATACCCTACCACGGATGGCGATAACTGTGTAAGAAGGGCTTTATAAATACATCTGATCTGTACCCTACCACATCTGATACCCTACCACGGATGGGGATAACTGTGTCAAGTGCAAATGTTTTTTTTTTTACTTCTAACTTTTGAAGAGATATTTATTCACGTACTGTAGATGTTGTGTTTGACAGCAGATGGACGTAGTGCAAGAGAACAATAGAGAATCTCACAAGCAGAATGGAGGAGCACAAGTCTCATGTAGCATTCAGTGCCCTATAAGACAAGGCAGCAAGCATGGCGGAGGATCCAGAGATCAGGCACAGGAGGAAGTGTCGGCAGGGCACTCAGGATGTAAGGCACACCTACAAGGCACTGTATGACTCACTTCATGACAACACCGTGCCTCAGATTGCACAGCGGTACAAAAGCCTGGACAGCGTGAGATTCCTGGAGTTGTTAGATGGTAGGACATTTCCAGAAGATGCTTCGACGAGCCTATTGAAGACCTTGTGGCAATTTATTTGATACTGTGACGAGGAGATTCAAGGGAACATTGCAAAGGAGTGACACACAATCCTGCACTATAAGAGTAGTGGACTTGATGAAGGGATGCCTGAGCTGTACAGGCTCATGTACACAATC
>NW_027037743.1:0-22096 GCF_034236695.1 Oncorhynchus nerka | reverse complement strand
TGACCCCTACTGGGCTAGATATGCTATAACATTACATTATATACTGACCCCTACTGACCCCTACTGGGCTAGATATGCTATAACATTACATTATATACTGAGCCCCTACTGGGCTAGATATACTATAACATTACATTATATACTGACCCCTACTGGGCTAGATATATAGTAACATTACATTATATATCGGACCTACTAAGTTAGACATACTAAGTGGTAAATATTGCTATTATATACTGACTTTATTGATCTCTTTGGCCGCTAGATATGTTATAACATTGGTATTACATACTGACTTCATTGACCCCTACTGCTAGATATACTATAAACATTACATTATATACACTTCACTGCTATATACTATAAATATCAAGTTATCATATACCGACCTCACCGACCCCTTTCTACCGGGCCAGATATGCCATAAATATCACATTACATACCGACCCCTACCGACCTCCCTACTAAGCAGATATGCTACAACATTACATTATATACAATGACCCCTACTGGGGCTAGATAGGCTATAACATTACATTATACTGACTCCCTACTGGGCCAGATATACTATAACATTACATTATATACTGACCCCTACTGGGCCAGATAGATAACATACATTATATACATTACATTAGTTATGCCATAACATTACCCCTACTGGGCCAGATATACTATAACATTACATTATATACTGACCCCTACTGGGCTAGATATATACTATAACATTACATTATATACTGACGGGGCTAGATAGGCTACATTACATTATATACTGACCCCCTACTGGGCCAGATATACCATAACATTACATTATATACTGACCCATACTGACCCCTACTTGGGGCAGATAGGCTATAACATTACATTATACTGACCCCCTACTGGGTTAGTTATGCTATAACATTACATTATATACTGACCCCTACTGACCCCTACTGGGCTAGATATACTATAACATTACATTATATACTGACCCCTACTGGGCTAGATATGCTATAACATTACATTATATACTGACCCCTACTGACCCCTACTGGGCTAGATATACTATAACATTACATTATATACTGACCCCTACTGGGCTAGATAGGCTATAACATTACATTATATACTGACCCCTACTGGGCTAGATATACTATAACATTACATTATATACTGACCCCTACTGACCCCTACTGGGCTAGATATGCTATAACATTACATTATATACTGACCCCTACTGACCCCTACTGGGCTAGATATACTATAACATTACATTATATACTGACCCCTACTGACCCCTACTGGGCTAGATATGCTATAACATTACATTATATACTGACCCTACTGATCCCTACTGGGCTAGATATGCTATAACATTACATTATATACTGACCCCTCCCCTACTGGGCTAGATATACTATAACATTACATTATATACTGACCCCTACTGACCCCTACTGCTAGATATGCTATAACATTACATTATATACTGACCCCTACTGACTATAACCCTACTGGGTTAGATATGCTATAACATTACATTTATATACTGACCCCTACTGGGCTAGATATACTATAACATTACATTATATACCCCTGACCCCTACTAAGATATATGGGCTAGATATACTATAACATTGGGCATTATATACGTTACATTATATACTGACCCTACTGGGCTAGATATGCTATAACATTACATTATATACTGACCCATACTGACCCCTACTGGGCTAGATATACTATAACATTACATTATATACTGACCCCTTACTGACCCCTACTGGGCTAGATATACTATAACATTACATTATATACTGACCCTACTGGGCTAGATATACTATAACATTACAGTATATACTGACCCCTACTGGGCTAGATAGGCTATAACATTACATTATATACTGACCCCTACTGACCCCTACTGGGCTAGATATACTATAACATTACATTATATACTGACCCCTACTGGGCTAGATAGGCTATAACATTACATTATATACTGACCCCTACTGGGCTAGATATACTATAACATTACATTATATACTGACCCCTACTGGGCTAGATATACTATAACATTACATTATATACTGACCCCTACTGGGCTAGATAGGCTATAACATTACATTATATACTGACCCCTACTGGGCTAGATATACTATAACATTACATTATATGACCCCTACTGACCCCTACTGGGCTAGATATGCTATAACATTACATTATATACTGACCCCTACTGACCCCTACTGGGTTAGATATACTATAACATTACATTATATACTGACCCCTACTGGGCTAGATAGGCTATAACATTACATTACTGATACTGACCCCTACTGGGCTAGATATACTATAACATTACATTATATACTGACCCCTACTGGGCTAGATAGGCTATAACATTACATTATATACTGACCCCTACTGGGCTAGATAGGCTATAACATTACATTATATACTGACCCCTACTGGGCTAGATATGCTATAACATTACATTATATACTGACCCCTACTGACCCCTACTGGGCTAGATATACTATAACATTACATTATATACTGACCCCTACTGGGCTAGATAGGCTATAACATTACATTATATACTGACCCTACTGATCCCTTTACCTAGATATGCTATAACATTACATTATATACTGACCCCTACTGGGCTAGATATACTATAACATTACATTATATACTGACCCTACTGGGTTAGATATACTATAACATTACATTATATACTGACCCCTACTGGATATACTATAACATTACATTATATACTGATCCCTACTGGGCTAGATATGCTATAACATTACATTATATACTGACCCCTACTGGGCTAGATATACTATAACATTACATTATATACTGACCCCTACTGACCCTACTGGGTTAGATATACTATAACATTACATTATATACTGACCCTACTGACCCCTACTGGGCTAGATATGCTATAACATTACATTATATACTGACCCCCTACTGACCCCTACTGATAGATATAACATTACATAACATTACATTATATACTGACCCATTACATTACTGACCTACTGGGCTAGATATACTATAACATTACATTATATACTGACCCCTACTGGGCTGGATAGGCTATAACATTACATTATATACTGACCCTACTGGGCTAGATAGGCTATAACATTACATTATATACCCCACGACTGAGATAGGCCATTACTATATACTGACCCCTACTGACCCCTATAGATAGGCTATAACATTACATTATATACTGACCCTACTGACCCATACTGGCTAGATATGCTATAACATTACATTATATACTGACCCCTACTGGGCTAGATATGCTATAACATTACATTATATACTGACCCCTACTGAAACCCTACTGGGCTAGATAGGCTATAACATTACATTATATACTGACCCCTACTGGGCTAGATAGGCTATAACATTACATTATATACTGACCCCTACTGGGCTAGATATACTATAACATTACATTATATACTGACCCCCTACTGGGTTAGATAGGCTATAACATTACATTATATACTGACCCTACTGGGCTAGATAGGCTATAACATTACATTATATACTGACCCCTACTGGGCTAGATATACTATAACATTACATTATATACTGACCCCTACTGGGCTAGATAGGCTATAACATTACATTATATACTGACCCCTACTGGGCTAGATAGGCTATAACATTACATTATATACTGACCCCTACTGGGGATAACATTAGATTAGGCTATAACATTAACATTACATTATATACTGACCCCTACTGGGCTAGATAGGCTATAACATTACATTATATACTGACCCCTACTGGGCTAGATAGGCTATAACATTACATTATATACTGACCCCTACTGGGCTAGATAGGCTATAACATTACATTATATACTGACCCTACTGGGCTAGATAGGCTATAACATTACATTATATACTGACCCCTACTGGGCTTAGATAGGCTATAACATTACATTATATACTGACCCCCCTACTGGGCTAGATAGGCTATAACATTACATTATATACTGACCCCTACTGACCCCTACTGGGCTAGATATGCTATAACGTTACATTATATACTGACCCCCTACTGACCCCTAGATAGGCCACTACAACATTACATTATATACTGACCCCTACTGGGCTAGATATACTATAACATTACATTATATACTGACCCCTACTGACCCCTACTGGGCTAGATAGCTATAACATTACATTATATACTGACCCCTACTGGGCTAGATATACTATAACATTACATTATATACTGACCCCTACTGGGCTAGATATACTATAACATTACAGTATATACTGACCCCTACTGGGCTAGATTATAACACATTATATACTGACCCCTACTGGGCAGATAGGCTATAACATTACATTATACTGACCCCTACTGACCCCTACTGGGCTAGATAGGCTATAACATTACATTATATACTGACCCCTACTGGGCTAGATAGGCTATAACATTACATTATATACTGACCCCTACTGGGCTAGATATGCTATAACATTACATATACTGACCCCTACTGACTACAACATTACATTATATACTGACCCCTACTGGGCTAGATATGCTATAACATTACATTATATACTGACCCCTACTGGGCTTAGATATACTATAACATTACATTATATACTGACCCCTACTGGGCTAGATAGGCTATAACATTACATTATATACTGACCCCTACTGGGCTAGATAGCTATAACATTACATTATATACTGACCCCTACTGGGCTAGATATACTATAACATTACATTATATACTGACCCCTACTGGGCTAGATAGGCTATAACATTACATTATATACTGACCCCTACTGGGCTAGATAGGCTATAACATTACATTATATACTGACCCCTACTGGGCTAGATAGGCTATAACATTACATTATATACTGACCCCTACTGGGCTAGATAGGCTATAACATTACATTATATACTGACCCCTACTGGGCTAGATAGGCTATAACATTACATTATATACTGACCCCTACTGGGCTAGATAGGCTATAACATTACATTATATACTGACCCCTACTGGGCTAGATAGGCTATAACATTACATTATATACTGACCCTACTGGGCTAGATAGGCTATAACATTACATTATATACTGACCCCTACTGGGCTATTATATAACATTACATTATATACTGACCCCTACTGGGCTAGATATACTATAACATTACATTATATACTGACCCTACTGGGCTAGATAGGCTATAACATTACATTATATACTGACCCCTACTGGGGCTAGATAGGCTATAACATTACATTATATACTGACCCCTACTGGGCTAGATATACTATAACATTACATTATATACTGACCCCTACTGGGCTAGATAGGCTATAACATTACATTATATACTGACTCCCTGGGCTGGATAGGCTATAACATTACATTATAGGCTGATAACATATACACATTATATACTGACCCCTACTGGGCTAGATAGGCTATAACATTACATTATATACTGACCCCTACTGGGCTAGATAGGCTATAACATTACATTATATACTGACCCCTACTGGGCTAGATATACTATAACATTACATTATATACTGACCCTGCTGAACATATGCTATAACATTACATTATATACTGACCCCTACTGGGCTAGATAGGCTATAACATTACATTATATACTGACCCCTACTGGGCTAGATATACTATAACATTACATTATATACTGACCCCTACTGGGCTAGATAGGCTATAACATTACATTATATACTGACCCCTACTGGGCTAGATAGGCTATAACATTACATTATATACTGACCCCTACTGGGCTAGATAGGCTATAACATTACATTATATACTGACCCCTACTGGGCTAGATATACTATAACATTACATTATATACTGACCCCTACTGGGTTAGATAGGCTATAACATTACATTATATACTGACCCCTACTGGGCTAGATATACTATAACATTACATTATATACTGACCCCTACTGGGCTAGATAGGCTATAACATTACATTATATACTGACCCCTACTGGGCTAGATAGGCTATAACATTACATTATATACTGACCCCTACTGGGCTAGATAGGCTATAACTGGGCTAGATTATAACATTACATTATATACTGACCCCTACTCGGCTAGATATACTATAACATTACATTATATACTGACCCCTACTGGGCTAGATAGGCTATAACATTACAGTATATACTGACCCCTACTGGGCTAGATAGGCTATAACATTACATTATATACCCTGACCTATAACATTACATTACTACTGACCCCTACTGGGTAGATATACTATAACATTACATTATATACTGACCCCTACTGGGCTAGATAGGCTATAACATTACATTATATACTGACCCCTACTGGGCTAGATAGGCTATAACATTACATTATATACTGACCCCTACTGGGCTAGATATACTATAACATTACATTATATACTGACCCTACTGGGCTAGATAGGCTATAACATTACATTATATACTGACCCCTACTGGGATATACTAACATTACATAGGCTATAACATTACATTATATACTGACCCCTACTGGGCTAGATAGGCTATAACATTACATTATATACTGACCCCTACTGGGCTAGATAGGCTATAACATTACATTATATACTGACCCCTACTGGGCTAGATAGGCTATAACATTACATTATATACTGACCCTACTACTGGGCTAGATAGGCTATAACATTACATTATATACTGACCCCTACTGGGCTAGATAGGCTATAACATTACAACATTATATACTGACCCCTACTGGGCTAGATAGGCTATAACATTACATTATATACTGACCCCTGACTGGGCTAGATATACTATAACATTACTGATTATATACTGACCCCTGACTGGGCTAGATAGGCTATAACATTACATTATATACTGACCCCTACTGGGCTAGATAGGCTATAACATTACATTATATACTGACCCCTACTGGGTTAGATATACTATAACATTACAGATAGGCTATAACATTACATTATATACTGACCCCTACTGGGCTAGATATACTATAACATTACATTATATACTGACCCCTACTGGGCTAGATAGGCTATAACATTACATTATATACTGACCCCTACTGGGCAGATAGGCTATAACATTACATTATATACTGACCCCTACTGACCCCTAGGTATACTATAACATTACATTATATACTGACCCCTACTGGATTATAACATTACATTATATACTGACCCCTACTGGGCTAGATAGGCTATAACATTACATTATATACTGACCCCTACTGGGCTAGATATACTATAACATATACTGACATTATAACATTATTATATACTGACCCCTACTGGGCTAGATATACTATAACATTACATTATATACTGACCCCTACTGGGTTAGATAGGCTATAACATTACATTATATACTGACCCCTACTGGGCTAGATAGCTATAACATTACATTATATACTGACCCCTACTGGGCTAGATAGGCTATAACATTACATTATATACTGACCCTACTGGGCTAGATAGGCTATAACATTACATTATATACTGACCCCTACTGGGCTAGATAGGCTATAACATTACATTATATACTGACCCCTACTGGGCTAGATATACTATAACATTACATTATATACTGACCCCTACTGGGCTAGATAGGCTATAACATTACATTATATACTGACCCCTACTGGGCTAGATAGGCTATAACATTACATTATATACTGACCCCTACTGGGCTAGATAGGCTATAACATTACATTATATACTACCCTGGGGCTAGATATACTATAACATTACATTATATACTGACCCCTACTGGGCTAGATAGGCTATAACATTACATTATATACTGACCCCTACTGGGCTAGATAGGCTATAACATTACATTATATACTGACCCCTACTGGGCTAGATATACTATAACATTACATTATATACTGACCCCTACTGGGCTAGATAGGCTATAACATTACATTATATACTGACCCCTACTGGGCTAGATATACTATAACATTACATTATATACTGACCCCTACTGGGCTAGATAGGCTATAACATTACATTATATACTGACCCTACTGGGTTAGATAGGCTATAACATTACATTATATACTGACCCCTACTGGGCTAGATAGGCTATAACATTACATTATATACTGACCCCTACTGGGCTAGATAGGCTATAACATTACATTATATACTGACCCCTACTGGGCTAGATAGGCTATAACATTACATTATATACTGACCCCTACTGGGCTAGATATACTATAACATTACATTATATACTGACCCCTACTGGGCTAGATAGGCTATAACATTACATTATATACTGACCCCTACTGGATTAGATAGGCTATAACATTACATTATATACTGACCCCTACTGGGCTAGATATACTATAACATTACATTATATACTGACCCCTACTGGGCTAGATAGGCTATAACATTACATTATATACTGACCCCTACTGGGCTAGATAGGCTATAACATTACATTATATACTGACCCCTACTGGGCTAGATAGGCTATAACATTACATTATATACTGACCCCTACTGGGCTAGATATACTATAACATTACATTATATACTGACCCCTACTGGGTTAGATAGGCTATAACATTACATTATATACTGACCCCTACTGGGCTAGATATACTATAACATTACATTATATACTGACCCCTACTGGGCTAGATAGGCTATAACATTACATTATATACTGACCCCTACTGGGCTAGATAGGCTATAACATTACATTATATACTGACCCCTACTGGGCTAGATAGGCTATAACATTACATTATATACTGACCCCTACTCGGCTAGATATACTATAACATTACATTATATACTGACCCCTACTGGGCTAGATATATACTTATAACATTGGGCATTATATAACATTACATTATATACTGACCCCTACTGACCCCTACTGGGCTAGATATACTATAACATTACATTATATACTGACCCCTACTGGGCTAGATAGGCTATAACATTACATTATATACTGACCCCTACTGGGCTAGATATACTATAACATTACATTATATACTGACCCCTACTGGGCTAGATATACTATAACATTACATTATATACTGACCCTACTGGGTTAGATAGGCTATAACATTACATTATATACTGACCCCTACTGGGCTAGATAGGCTATAACATTACATTATATACTGACCCCTACTGGGCTAGATAGGCTATAACATTACATTATATACTGACCCCTACTGGGCTAGATAGGCTATAACATTACATTATATACTGACCCCTACTGGGCTAGATAGGCTATAACATTACATTATATACTGACCCCTACTGGGCTAGATATACTATAACATTACATTATATACTGACCCCTACTGGGCTAGATAGGCTATAACATTACAGTATAACATACTTATATACTGACCCCTACTGGGCTAGATAGGCTATAACATTACATTATATACTGACCCCTACTGACCCCTACTGGGCTAGATATACTATAACATTACATTATATACTGACCCCTACTGGGCTAGATAGGCTATAACATTACATTATATACTGACCCCTACTGGGCTAGATAGGCTATAACATTACATTATATACTGACCCCTGGGCTGGATATACTAGATATACTATAACATTACATTATATACTGACCCCTACTGGGCTAGATAGGCCCTACTGGAAGATAGGATTACATTATATACTGACCCTACTGGGCTAGATATACTATAACATTACATTATATACTGACCCCTACTGGGCTAGATAGGCTATAACATTACATTATATACTGACCCCTACTGGGCTAGATAGGCTATAACATTACATTATATACTGACCCCTACTGGGCTAGGTAGGCTATAACATTACATTATATACTGACCCCTACTGGGCTAGATAGGCTATAACATTACATTATATACTGACCCCTACTGGGCTAGATAGGCTATAACATTACATTATATACTGACCCCTACTGGGCTAGATATACTATAACATTACATTATATACTGACCCCTACTGGGCTAGATAGGCTATAACATTACATTATATACTGACCCCTACTGGGCTAGATAGGCTATAACATTACATTATATACTGACCCCTACTGGGCTAGATATACTATAACATTACATTATATACTGACCCCTACTGGGCTAGATAGGCTATAACATTACATTATATACTGACCCCTACTGGGCTAGATAGGCTATAACATTACAGTATATACTGACCCCTACTGGGCTAGATAGGCTATAACATTACATTATATACTGACCCCTACTGGGCTAGATAGGCTATAACATTACATTATATACTGACCCCTACTGGGCTAGATAGGCTATAACATTACATTATATACTGACCCCTACTGGGCTAGATAGGCTATAACATTACATTATATACTGACCCCTACTGGGCTAGATATACTATAACATTACATTATATATTGACCCCTACTGGGCTAGATAGGCTATAACATTACATTATATACTGACCCCTACTGGGCTAGATATACTATAACATTACATTATATACTGACCCCTACTGGGCTAGATAGGCTATAACATTACATTATATACTGACCCCTACTGGGCTAGATAGGCTATAACATTACATTATATACTGACCCCTACTGGGCTAGATAGGCTATAACATTACATTATATACTGACCCCTACTGGGCTAGATAGGCTATAACATTACATTATATACTGACCCCTACTGGGCTAGATAGGCTATAACATTACATTATATACTGACCCCTACTGGGCTAGATATACTATAACATTACATTATATACTGACCCCTACTGGGCTAGATAGGCTATAACATTACATTATATACTGACCCTACTGGGCTAGATAGGCTATAACATTACATTATATACTGACCCCTACTGGGCTAGATAGGCTATAACATTACATTATATACTGACCCCTACTGGGCTAGATAGGCTATAACATTACATTATATACTGACCCCTACTGGGCTAGATAGGCTATAACATTACATTATATACTGACCCCTACTGGGCTAGATAGGCTATAACATTACATTATATACTGACCCCTACTGGGCTAGATAGGCTATAACATTACAGTATATACTGACCCCTACTGGGCTAGATAGGCTATAACATTACATTATATACTGACCCCTACTGACCCCTACTGGGCTAGATATACTATAACATTACATTATATACTGACCCCTACTGGGCTAGATAGGCTATAACATTACATTATATACTGACCCCTACTGGGCTAGATATACTATAACATTACATTATATACTGACCCCTACTGGGCTAGATAGGCTATAACATTACATTATATACTGACCCCTACTGGGCTAGATAGGCTATAACATTACATTATATACTGACCCCTACTGGGCTAGATATGCTATAACATTACATTATATACTGACCCCTACTGGGCTAGATATACTATAACATTACATTATATACTGACCCCTACTGGGCTAGATAGGCTATAACATTATATTATATACTGACCCCTACTGGGTTAGATAGGCTATAACATTACATTATATACTGACCCCTACTGGGCTAGATATACTATAACATTACATTATATACTGACCCCTACTGGGCTAGATAGGCTATAACATTACATTATATACTGACCCCTACTGGGCTAGATAGGCTATAACATTACATTATATACTGACCCCTACTGGGCTAGATATACTATAACATTACATGATATACTGACCCCTACTGGGCTAGATATACTATAACATTACATTATATACTGACCCCTACTGGGCTAGATAGGCTATAACATGTTGACATGATGTACTTGATGTGGTTTCCAGGCCCCTTCCATGCTGCTGATGGACAGAGCCACACCAGTGAAAGCTCTCTGTGTGCTAGTCTGGACTCTGGTACGTGTGTGTATGTTCGTCTACATGCGTGTTGTGACTCTCTGTGTGCTAGTCTGGACTCTGGTACGTGTGTGTATGTTCGTCTACATGCGTGTTGTGACTCTCTGTGTGCTAGTCTGGACTCTGGTACGTGTGTGTATGTTCGTCTACATGCGTGTTGTGACTCTGTGTGCTAGTCTGGACTCTGGTGCGTGTGTGTATGTTCGTCTACATGCGTGTTGTGACTCTCTGTGTGCTAGTCTGGACTCTGGTACGTGTGTGTATGTTCGTCTACATGCGTGTTGGGACTCTCTGTGTGCTAGTCTGGACTCTGGTACGTGTGTGTATGTTCGTCCACATGCGTATTGTGACTCTCTGTGTGCTAGTCTGGACTCTGGTACGTGTGTGTATGTTCGTCTACATGCGTGTTGGGACTCTCTGTGTGCTAGTCTGGACTCTGGTACGTGTGTGTATGTTCGTCTACATGCATGTTGTGACTCTCTGTGTGCTAGTCTGGACTCTGGTACGTGTGTGTATGTTCGTCTACATGCGTGTTGGGACTCTCTGTGTGCTAGTCTGGACTCTGGTGCGTGTGTGTATGTTCGTCTACATGCGTGTTGGGATTCTTTATGGCATTGTTCTGTGCAGAAGCTAGTCCTTATTCACTTATATTTTGATAATTGTAATTGTAAAAGGTATCTAAGTGTTGAGGTTTTTCCATACACCAGGGGTCTCCAGCAGGTTAGGGTTAAGGGTTAGGGGTCAGGGTTAGGGGTTAGAGTTAGGGGTTAAGGGTTAGGGTTAGGGGTTAAGGTTTAGGGTTAAGGGTTAGGGTTAGGGGTTAGGGTTAAGGGTTAGTGTTAGCTACCAGCCCACCTATGAGTAGCTAGCCAAACTACTGTATGGAGCGTGTCTGTCTGCCTGTCTGTCTGTCTGCGTGGAGCGTGTCTGTCTGCCTGTCTGTCTGCCTGTCTGTCTGTCTGTCTGTCTGTCTGTCTGTCTGTCTGTGTGGAGCGTGTTTGTCTGTCTGTCTGTCTGCGTGGAGCGTGTCTGTCTGTCTGTGTGGAGCGTGTTTGTCTGTCTGTCTGTCTGTCTGTCTGTGTGGAGCGTGTTTGTCTGTGTCTGTCTGTCTGTCTGTCTGTCTGTTTGTCTGTCTGTGTGGAGCGTGTTTGTCTATCACTCCATGTGTAGTCAGTTGATGTCATCTTGTTGACAGAAATACTTTCCCCAAAACCTTCTCAGTTAAATGTTAACTATAAAGTAGTTTTACCTGGCAGAAGTATATCATGAGGACGTATATCATGAGGAAGTATATCATGAGGACGTATATCATGAGGACGTATATCATGAGGACGTATATCATGAGGACGTATATCACGAGGAAGTAGATCACGAGGACGTATATCACGAGGACGTATATCACGAGGAAGTAGATCACGAGGAAGTATATCACGAGGAAGTATATCACGAGGAAGTATATCACGAGGAAGTAGATCACGAGGAAGTAGATCACGAGGAAGTAGATCACGAGGAAGTAGATCACGAGGAAGTAGATCACGAGGAAGTATATCACGAGGAAGTAGATCACGAGGAAGTAGATCACGAGGAAGTATATCACGAGGAAGTAGATCACGAGGAAGTAGATCACGAGGAAGTAGATCACGAGGAAGTAGATCACGAGGAAGTAGATCACGAGGAAGTAGATCACGAGGAAGTAGATCACGAGGAAGTAGATCACGAGGAAGTGTATCACGAGGAAGTAGATCACGAGGAAGTAGATCACGAGGAAGTAGATCACGAGGACGTATATCACGAGGAAGTAGATCACGAGGAAGTAGATCACGAGGAAGTAGATCACGAGGAAGTAGATCACGAGGAAGTAGATCACGAGGAAGTAGATCACGAGGAAGTAGATCACGAGGAAGTAGATCACGAGGAAGTAGATCACGAGGAAGTAGATCACGAGGAAGTAGATCACGAGGAAGTAGATCACGAGGAAGTAGATCACTGGCACATTAGATGGAGCATCCCTCACTGGGCCGGCACATTAGATGGAGCATCCCTCACTGGGCCGGCACATTAGATGGAGCATCCCTCACTGGGCCGGCACATTAGATGGAGCATCCCTCACTGGACCGGCACATTAGATGGAGCATCCCTCACTGGGCCGGCACATTAGATGGAGCATCCCTCACCAGACCGGCACATTAGATGGAGCATCCCTCACCAGACCGGCACATTAGATGGAGCATCCCTCACTGGGCCGGCACATTAGATGGAGCATCCCTCACTGGACCGGCACATTAGATGGAGCATCCCTCACTGGGCCGGCACATTAGATGGAGCATCCCTCACCAGACCGGCACATTAGATGGAGCATCCTCACTGGGCCGGCACATTAGATGGAGCATCCCTCACTGGACCGGCACATTAGATGGAGCATCCCTCACTGGGCCGGCACATTAGATGGAGCATCCCTCACCAGACCGGCACATTAGATGGAGCATCCCTCACTGGGCCGGCACATTAGATGGAGCATCCCTCACTGGGCCGGCACATTAGATGGAGCATCCCTCACTGGGCCGGCACATTAGATGGAGCATCCCTCACCGGGCCGGCACATTAGATGGAGCATCCTCACTGGGCCGGCACATTAGATGGAGCATCCCTCACTGGGCCGGCACATTAGATGGAGCATCCCTCACTGGGCCGGCACATTAGATGGAGCATCCTCACTGGGCCGGCACATTAGATGGAGCATCCCTCACTGGGCCGGCACATTAGATGGAGCATCCTCACTGGGCCGGCACATTAGATGGAGCATCCTCACTGGGCCGGCACATTAGATGGAGCATCCCTCACTGGGCCGGCACATTAGATGGAGCATCCCTCACTGGGCCGGCACATTAGATGGAGCATCCCTCACTGGGCCGGCACATTAGATGGAGCATCCCTCACTGGGCCGGCACATTAGATGGAGCATCCCTCACTGGGCCGGCACATTAGATGGAGCATCCCTCACTGGGCCGGCACATTAGATGGAGCATCCCTCACTGGGCCGGCACATTAGATGGAGCATCCCTCACTGGGCCGGCACATTAGATGGAGCATCCCTCACTGGGCCGGCACATTAGATGGAGCATCCCTCACTGGGCCGGCACATTAGATGGAGCATCCCTCACTGGGCCGGCACATTAGATGGAGCATCCTCACTGGGCCGGCACATTAGATGGAGCATCCCTCACTGGGCCGGCACATTAGATGGAGCATCCTCACTGGGCCGGCACATTAGATGGAGCATCCCTCACTGGGCCGGCACATTAGATGGAGCATCCCTCACTGGGCCGGCACATTAGATGGAGCATCCCTCACTGGGCCGGCACATTAGATGGAGCATCCCTCACTGGGCCGGCACATTAGATGGAGCATCCCTCACTGGGCCGGCACATTAGATGGAGCATCCCTCACTGGGCCGGCACATTAGATGGAGCATCCCTCACTGGACCGGATGCACAATTAAAGGGCCAGATGCACAATTAAAGGGCCAGATGAGCCATTAAAGGGCCAGATGAGCCATTAAAGGGCCAGATGCTCAATTAAAGGGCCAGATGAGCAATTAAAGGGCCAGATGCACAATTAAAGGGCCAGATGCACAATTAAAGGGCCAGATGCACAATTAAAGGTTAATTACACAAAAGGTCTTCCAGACTTAAAGTATTTGTGTTCTGTGATTTCAGCATGGACTCAGAACATCTCATTTTGTTGAACAACTGTAATTTTGACAACTGTAAAACATCTAAAACCAGGAAAAATAAAACTGAAAAAAAAATGAATTTGGGAAAATATATATGACATATTTTATAGGGTCCTAACTCCTACCCCTAACCTCTAACCCCTAACCTCTAACCCCTAACTCCTAACCCCCACCCCTAACTCCCTAACCCTACCTCTAACCCCTAACCCTACCTCTAACCCCTAACCCTCCCTCTAACCCCTAACCCTCCCTCCAACCCCTAACATTGTGCCCTCCTTCCTCTAGTACACTATGGACCAGGGAAGAGTTGACAACAGTGTCCTACTTCCTCTCTAAGGACCAGGGGAAGAGTTGACAACATAGTGCCCGACTTCCTCTAGTACACTAAGGACCAGGGAAGAGTTGACAACATAGTGTCCTACTTCCTCTAGTACACTAAGGACCAGGGAAGAGTTGACAACATAGTGCCCTACTTCCTCTAGTACACTAAGGACCAGGGAAGAGTTGACAACATAGTGCCCGACTTCCTCTATAAGGACCAGGGAAGAGTTGACAACATAGTGCACTACTTCCTCTAGTACACTAAGGACCAGGGAAGAGTTGACAACATAGTGCCCTACTTCCTCTAGTACACTAAGGACCAGGGAAGAGTTGACAACATAGTGTCCTACTTCCTCTAGTACACTAAGGACCAGGGAAGAGTTGACAACATAGTGTCCTACTTCCTCTCTAAGGACCAGGGAAGAGTTGACAACATAGTGCACTACTTCCTCTAGTACACTAAGGACCAGGGAATAGTTTACAACAGTGCACTACTTTCTCTCTAAGGACCAGGGAAGAGTTGACAACATTGTGCCCTACTTCCTCTAGTACACTAAGGACCAGGGAAGAGTTGACAACATAGTGTCCTACTTCCTCTCTAAGGACCAGGGAAGAGTTGACAACATAGTGTCCTACTTCCTCTCTAAGGACCAGGGAAGAGTTGACAACATAGTGTCCTACTTCCTCTCTAAGGACCAGGGAAGAGTTGACAACATAGTGTCCTACTTCCTCTCTAAGGACCAGGGAAGAGTTGACAACATAGTGTCCTACTTCCTCTAGTACACTAAGGACCAGGGAAGAGTTGACAACATAGTGCCCTACTTCCTCTCTAAGGACCAGGGAAGAGTTGACAACATAGTGCCCTACTTCCTCTAGTACACTAAGGACCAGGGAAGAGTTGACAACATAGTGCCCTACTTCCTCTAGTACACTAAGGACCAGGGAAGAGTTGACAACATAGTGCACTACTTCCTCTAGTATAGTAAGGACCAGGAGAAGAGTAGCAGAGAGAGGGAAAATGAAGAATGGGCCTATTTGAAAGCTAGAAAAAAACGAGTAGCTTGCCATGTTTCATTTTTTTTTTAAAGTAGCTCTTATGCTATAAAAGATTGGAGACCCCTGCCATACATGATACCTTAGACGAATATACCAACTTCTAAAACACAACATCACTATGAGCGGAGATGATGAGAGATATGGCCTAACCTGCTACCAAAACAACTGTCATTGGAGGTGAGGTTGCCGAAAGTGGAAGGGAGGGAGGTGAAAACGGTCATTTTATTTCAAGTTTAGCTGTTGAGGGTGCACACAATTGCATTTATATAATCTTCCCAAAGTTGCTAGGAACATTAGTTTGCTACTGCTGCTATTAGCTATGCAGAAACTAATGATAACTGATGGGGATTCATGTTGAAGTGCCAGAGAACTATAACATCTTGCAAGCTACTGAGTGCCCCCCAACCAAGCTAGAATCATGTTGATTCTGTCTGTTGGTTTCACCGCTCTGCTAACTCCGCCCACCTGCTTCTGGTTTTACTCTTTAGTCTCTATCCTCCTGTTCTCCAACCCTGTCCTCTAACCATCCTCCTGTACCCCAACCCTGTCCTCTCTAACCAGCCTCCTGTACCCCAACCCTGTCCTCTCTAACCATCCTCCTGTACCCCAACCCTGTCCTCTAACCATCCTCCTGTTATCCAACCCTGTCCTCTAACCATCCTCCTGTACCCCAACCCTGTCCTCTCTAACCATCCTCCTGTTCTCCAACCCTGTCCTCTCTAACCATCCTCCTGTTCCCCAACCCTGTCCTCTCTAACCATCCTCCTGTTATCCAACCCTGTCCTCTAACCATCCTCCTGTACTCCAACCCTGTCCTCTAACCATCCTCCTGTTCCCCAACCCTGTCCTCTCTAACCAGCCTCCTGTACCCCAACCCTGTCCTCTCTAACCATCCTCCTGTTCCCCAACCCTGTCCTCTCTAACCATCCTCCTGTACCCCAACCCTGTCCTCTCTAACCATCCTCCTGTTCCCCAACCCTGTCCTCTAACCATCCTCCTGTACCCCAACCCTATCCTCTAACCATCCTCCTGTACTCCAACCCTGTCCTCTCTAACCATCCTCCTGTTATCCAACCCTGTCCTCTAACCATCCTCCTGTACCCCCAACCCTGTCCTTCTAACCATCCTCCTGTACTCCAACCCTGTCCTCTCTAACCATCCTCCTGTACCCCAACCCTGTCCTCTAGCCATCCTCCTGTTATCCAACCCTGTCCCTCTAACCATCCTCCTGTTCCCCAACCCTGTCCTCTAACCATCCTCCTGTACCCTAACCCTGTCCTCTCTAACCATCCTCCTGTTCTCCAATAACCATCCTCCTGTTCCCCAACCCTGTCCTCTCTAACCATCCTCCTGTACCCCAACCCTGTCCTCTCTAACCATCCTCCTGTACTCCAACCCTGTCCTCTCTAACCATCCTCCTGTTATCCAACCCTGTCCTCTCTAACCATCCTCCTGTACCCCAACCCTGTCCTCTCTAACCATCCTCCTGTTATCCAACCCTGTCCTCTCTAACCATCCTCCTGTACCCCAACCCTGTCCTCTCTAACCATCCTCCTGTTATCCAACCCTGTCCTCTCTAACCATCCTCCTGTACCCCAACCCTGTCCTCTCTAACCATCCTCCTGTTATCCAACCCTGTCCTCTCTAACCATCCTCCTGTTATCCAACCCTGTCCTCTAACCATCCTCCTGTTATCCAACCCTGTCCTCTCTAACCATTCTCCTGTACCCCAACCCTGTCCTCTAGCTATCCTCCTGTTATCCAACCCTGTCCTCTCTAACCATCCTCCTGTTATCCAACCCTGTCCTCTCTAACCATCCTCCTGTTCCCAGCCCTGTCCTCTCTAACCATCCTCCTGTTATCCAACCCTGTCCTCTCTAACCATCCTCCTGTTCCCCATCCCTGTCCTCTCTAACCATCCTCCTGTTCTCCAACCCTGTCCTCTCTAACCATCCTCCTGTTCCCCAACCCTGTCCTCTCTAACCATCCTCCTGTTCCCCAGCCCTGTCCTCTCTAACCATCCTCCTGTACCCCAACCCTGTCCTCTCTAACCATCCTCCTGTTCCCCAACCCTGTCCTTTCTAACCATCCTCCTGTTCCCCCAACCCTGTCCTCTCTAACCATCCTCCTGTTATCCAACCCTGTCCTTCTAACCATCCTCCTGTTATCCAACCCTGTCCTCTAACCATCCTCCTGTACCCCAACCCTGTCCCTAGCCATCCTCCTGTACCCCAACCCTGTCCTCTAACCATCCTCCTGTACTCCAACCCTGTCCTCTCTAACCATCCTCCTGTTCCCCAACCCTGTCCTCTCTAACCATCCTCCTGTTCCCCAACCCTGTCCTCTCTAACCATCCTCCTGTTATCCAACCCTGTCCTCTCTAACCATCCTCCTGTTCCCCAACCCTGTCCTCTAACCATCCTCCTGTACCCCAACCCTGTCCTCTCTAACCATCCTCCTGTTCCCCAACCCTGTCCTGTCTAACCATCCTCCTGTTCCCCACCCCTGTCCTCTCTAACCATCCTCCTGTTATCCAACCCTGTCCTCTCTAACCATCCTCCTGTACCCCAACCCTGTCCTCTCTAACCATCCTCCTGTTCCCCAACCCTGTCCTCTCTAACCATCCTCCTGTTCCCCAACCCTGTCCTCTCTAACCATCCTCCTGTACCCCAACCCTGTCCTCTCTAACCATCCTCCTGTACTCCAACCCTGTCCTCTCTAACCATCCTCCTGTACCCCAACCCTGTCCTCTAGCCATCCTCCTGTTATCCAACCCTGTCCTCTAACCATCCTCCTGTTCCCCAACCCTGTCCTTCTAACCATCCTCCTGTACCCCAACCCTGTCCTCTAACCATCCTCCTGTTCTCCAATAACCATCCTCCTGTTCCCCAACACTGTCCCTCTAACCATCCTCCTGTACCCCAACCCTGTCCTCTCTAACCATCCTCCTGTACTCCAACCCTGTCCTCTCTAACCATCCTCCTGTTCCCCAACCCTGTCCTCTAACCATCCTCCTGTACCCCAACCCTGTCCTCTCTAACCATCCTCCTGTTCTCCAACCCTGTCCTCTCTAACCATCCTCTTGTTCCCCAACCCTGTCCTCTCTAACCATCCTCCTGTTCCCCAACCCTATCCTCTCTAACCATCCTCCTGTTCCCCAACCCTGTCCTCTCTAACCATCCTCCTGTTCCCCAACCCTGTCCTCTAACCATCCCCAACCATGTCCTCTAGCCATCCTCCTGTTATCCAACCCTGTCCTCTCTAACCATCCTCCCTGTTATCCAACCCTGTCCTCTCTAACCATCCTCCTGTTCTCCAATAGCCATCCTCCTGTTCCCCAACCCTGTCCTCTCTAACCATCCTCCTGTACCCCAACCCTGTCCTCTCTAACCATCCTCCTGTTCTCCAATAGCCATCCTCCTGTTCCCCAACCCTGTCCTCTCTAACCATCCTCCTGTTCCCCAACCCTGTCCTCTCTAACCATCCTTCTGTTCCCCAGCCCTGTGTGACCTCAGTGGGCATCTCAGTGCAGCCAGCACCGATGACGACCTCTTACTCCTGGCCTGTGACAAGCCCCAGCCTGGCCTCTCCTCCATGCAGCCTCTGGCTCCCCACAGACCACAGCAGCCTCTGGTGGTCCCTGGGGGTTTGGAGGTGTGCAGCCCAGCAGCCTCTCACATCTCTCTCTCCTTGGGAGCCTCACACATCTCTCTGTCCCTCTGAGCCTCACACATCTCTCTCTGTCCTTGGGAGCCTCACACATCTCTCTCTGTCCTTGGGAGCCTCACACATCTCTCTCTGTCCTTGGGAGCCTCTCACATCTCTCTCTCCCTGGGAGCCTCACACATCTCTCTCCCTGGGAGCCTCACATCTCTCTCTCCCTGGGAGCCTCACACATCTCTCTGTCCCTGGGAGCCTCACACATCTCTCTGTCCCTGGGAGCCTCTCACATCTCTCTCTCCCTGGGAGCCTCACACATCTCTCTCTCTCCCTGGGAGCCTCACACATCTCTCTGTCCCTGGGAGCCTCACACATCTCTCTCTACCTGGGAGCCTCACATCTCTCTCTCCCTGGGAGCCTCACACATCTCTCTCTCCCTGGGAGCCTCACACATCTCTCTCTCCCTGGGAGCCTCACATCTCTCTCTCCCTGGGAGCCTCACACATCTCTCTCTCTCCCTGGGAGCCTCACACATCTCTCTCTCTCCCTGGGAGCCTCACACATCTCTCTGTCCCTGGGAGCCTCACACATCTCTCTCTCCCTGGGAGCCTCACATCTCTCTCTCCCTGGGAGCCTCACACATCTCTCTCTCCCTGGGAGCCACACATCTCTGTCCCTGGGAGCCTCTCACATCTCTCTCTCCTGGGAGCCTCTCACATCTCTCTCTCCCCTGGGAGCCTTCACATCTTCTCCCCTGGGAGCCTCTCACATCTCTCTCTTCTCCCTGGGAGCCTCACACATCTCTCTCTCTCTCCTGGGAGCCCTTCACACATCTCTCTCTTCTCCCTGGGAGCCTCACATCTCTCTGTCCCTGGGAGCCTCACACACATCTCTCTGGGAGCCTCTCACATCTCTCTCCCTGGGAGCCTTCACATCTCTCTCCCTGGGAGCCTCTCACATCTCTCTCTCTCTGGGAGCCTCTCATCTCTGTCCCTGGAGCCCCACACATCTCTCTCTGGGAGCCTCTCCCATCTCTCTCTCCCTGGAAGCCTCACACATCTCTCTCTCCTGGGAGCCTCTCACATCTCTCTCTCCCTGGGAGCCTCACACATCTCTCTCCCTGGGAGCCTCATCTCTGTCCCTGGGAGCCTCTCTCTCTCCCTGGGAGCCTGCCACATCTCTCTCTCCTGGGAGCCTCTCACATCTCTCTCTCCCCTGGGAGCCTCTCACATCTCTCTTCCTGGGAGCCTCTCACATCTCTCTCTCCCTGGGAGCCTCTCTCTCCCTGGGACATCTCTCTCTCCCTGGGAACCTCTCACATATCTCTCTCCCTGGGAGCCTCACACATCTCTCTCCCTGGGAGCCTCACATCTCTCTC
>NW_027037742.1:0-22096 GCF_034236695.1 Oncorhynchus nerka | reverse complement strand
TCTACCTGCCTGTCATTATGGACAGGTGCTGTTCACTGCACACCTTTCCTCCCTCTACCTGCCTGTCATTATGGACAGGTACTGTTTCATCTGCACACCTGTCCTGTCTCTACCTGCCTGTCATTATAGACAGGTACTGTTCACTGCACACCTTTCCTCCTCTACCTGCCTGTCATTATAGATAGGTACTGTTCACTGCACACACTCCTCCTACTCTACCTGCCTTGATCATTATAGACAGGTTACTGTTCACTGCACACCTCTCCTGTCTCTACCTGCCTGTCATATATGGACAGATGCTTTCACTGTTCACTGCACACCTTCCCTCTGCCTGTCATTATAGACAGGTACTGTTCACTGCACACCTTTCCTCTGTCTACCTGCCTGTCATTATAGACAGGTACTGTTCACTGCACACCTTTCCTCTGTCTACCTGCTCTGTCATTATAGACAGGTACTGTTCACTGCACACCTTTCCTTGTCTACCTGCGTTATGTAGACAGGTACTGTCATCACCCTTTCCCTCTATCTACCTGCCTGTCATTATAGACAGGTGCTGTTCACTGCACACCTTTCCTGTCTCTACCTGCCTGTCATTATAGACAGGTACTGTTCACTGCACACCTTCCTTCTCTGCCTGCCTGTCATTATAGACAGGTGCTGTTCACTGCACACCTTTCACTGTCTCTACCTGCCTGTCATTATAGACAGGTACTGTTCACTGCACACCTTTCCTCTGTCTACCTGCCTGTCATTATAGACAGGTACTGTTCACTGCACACCTTCCTCTGTCTACCTGCCTGTCATTATAGACAGGTACTGTTCACTGCACACCTTTCCTGTCTCTACCTGCCTGTCATTATAGACAGGTACTGTTCACTGCACACCTTTCCTTCTCTCTACCTGCCTGTCATTATAGACAGGTACTGTTCACTGCACACCTTTCCATCCTCTACCTGCCTGTCATTATAGACAGGTACTGTTCACTGCACACCTTTCCTCCTCTACCTGCCTGTCATTATGGACAGGTACTGTTCTCTGCACACCTTTCCTGTCCTCTACCTGCCTGTCATTATGGACAGGTGCTGTTCACTGCACACCTTTCCTCTCTCTACCTGCCTGTCATTATAGACAGGTTGCTGTTCACTGCACACCTTTCCTCGTCTCTACCTGCCTGTCATTATAGACAGGTGCTGTTCACTGCACACCTTTCCTGTCTCTACCTGCCTGTCATTATAGACAGGTGCTGTTCACTGCACACCTTTCCTGTCTGCCTGCCTGTCATTATAGACAGGTTGCTGTTCACTGCACACCTTTCCTGTCTCTACCTGCCTGTCATTATGGACAGGTGCTGTTCACTGCACACTTTCCTCTACCTGCCTGTCATTATAGACAGGTACTGTTCACTGCACACCTTCCATCTCTACCTGCCTGTCATTATGGACAGGTGCTGTTCACTGCACACCTGTCCTCCGTCTCTGCCTGCCTACGCTGCATTATGGACGGAGTGCTGTTCACTGCACGCAGCTCCATGTCTCTACCTGCCTGTCATTATAGAACAGGTGACTGTTCACTGCACACCTTTCCTCCGTCTACCTGCCTGTCATTATGAGACAGGTGCTGTTCACTGCACACCTTTCACTCTGCTCTACCTGCCTGTCATTATAGACAGGTACTGTTCACTGCACACCTTTCCTACTCGCACGCAGCCTCTGTCTCTGCCTGCCTGTCATTATGGACAGGTGCTGTTCCTGCACACCTCCTCTACCTGCCTGTCATTATGGACAGGTTAACGATTTCACTGCACTCCTTTCCATAATGCTCTACCTGCCTGTCATTATGAACAGATTTTTGTTCACTGCACCTGTCTGTCTCTACCTGCCTGGAAATTTATAGACAGACCATCATTCACTGCACCTTTCATCCCTCTGCTGCTGCCTGTCATTATGGACAGGTGCTGTTCCACTGCACCTTTCCTCCTCTACCTTGCCTAATCATTATGGACAGATTGCTGTTCCTGCACACCTTTCCTCCCTCTACCTGCCTGTCATTATAGACAGATTGTTCACTCACTCTTTGCTCCCTCTACCTGCTTGTCATTATGGACAGGTGCTGTTCACTCACGCCTTTCCTCCCTCTACCTGCCTGTCATTATGGACAGGTTGCTGTTCACTGGTGTCCTTTCTGTCTCTGCATCACAGGTGCTGTTCCTGCCCTGTCATTATGGATGGATTGCTGTTCACTGCACACCTTTCCTGTCTCACCTGCCTGTCATTATGGACAGGTGCTGTTCACTGCACCCTTTCCTCCACCAATCTGCCTGCCTGTCATTATGGACATGATTGCTGTTCCTCACACCTTTCACTGTCTTTCCTGTCATTATGGATGGGCTGTTCACTGCACGCACCTTTCCTCTCTCTACCTGCCTGTTATTATGGACAGGTGCTGTTCACTGCACCTCACTCTAATCTGCCTGCCTGTCATTATGGACCAGGTGCTGTTCCTGCACGCCTTTCCTATCTCTACCTGCCTGTCATTATGGACAGATTTTGTTCATGCACGCCTTTCATAATCCTTCTGCTGTCGTTATGGACTGCTGTTCACTGCACACCTTTGTTCTCTTTTGCCTTTCCTCATCTTTGCCTGTCATTATGGACAGGTGCTTTCACTGTTACACCTTTCACTGTCTCTACCTGCCTGTCATTATAGACAGGTGCTGTTCACTGCACTCCTTTCCATCTGTCTGCCTGCCTGCCATTATGGACAGGTGCTGTTCACTTCACTGCACCTTTACTGTCTCTGCCTGCCTGTCATTATGGACGGGTGCTGTTCACTCTTGCACCTTTCCTGTCCTCTACCTGCACTGTCATTATGGACAGGTGCTGTTCACTCACCGCCTTTCCTGTCTCTGCCTGCCTGTCATTATGGACAGGTGCTGTTCACTGCACACAGCACACTGTCTCTACCTGCCTGTCATTATAGACAGGTGCTGTTCCCACTGCACACCTTTCCTGTCTCTGCCTGCCTGTCATTATGGACAGGGTGCTGTTCGCCTGCACACCTTTCGCTGTCTCTGCCTGTCATTTATGGACAGGCCACTGTTCACTGCACTTCCCTCTACCTGCCTGTCATTATAGACCAGGTGCTGTTCACTACTCCATAATCTGTCTACCTGCCTGTCATTATGGATGGTTGCTGAACACTGCACACCTTTCCTGTCTCTACCTGCCTGTCATTATAGACAGGTGCTGATTTCACTGCACCTCCTGTCTCTACCTGCCTGTCATTATGGACCAGGTTGCTGTTCACTGCACACCTTTACTGTCCTGCCTGTCATTATGGACAGGTGCTGTTCACTGCACTCCAGCACCATCTGTCTGCCACTGTCATTATTGCAGACAGGTGCTGTTCACTGCACACCTTTCCATCTCTCTACCTGCCTGTCATTATAAAACCAGATTTATTCATGCACACCTTTCCTGTCTCCTACCTCTGTCATTATAGACGGGTGCTGTTCACTGCACACCTTCCCTCTGCCTGCCTGTCATTATAGACAGGTACTGTTCACTGCACACCTGTCCTCCTCTACCTGCCTGTCATTATAGACAGGTGCTGTTCACTGCACACCTTTCCTGTCTCTACCTGCCTGTCATTATAGACAGGTACTGTTCACTGCACACCTTTCCTCTGTCTACCTGCCTGTCATTATAGACAGGTACTGTTTCACTGCACACCTTTCCTCTGTCTACCTGCCTGTCATTATAGACAGGTTGCTGTTCACTGCACACCTTTCCTGTCATTATAGACAGATTGCCTATTCACTGCACACCTTTCCTCTGTCTACCTGCCTGTCATTATAGACAGGTACTGTTCACTGCACACCTTTCCTCTGTCTACCTGCCTGTCATTATAGACAGGTGACTGTTCACTGCACACCTTTCCTCTGTCTACCTGCCTGTCATTATAGACAGGTACTGTTCACTGCACACCACCTGCCTGTCATTATGGACAGGTGCTGTTCACTGCACACCTTTCCTCTGCCTGCCTGTCATTATAGACAGGTACTGTTCACTGCACACCTTTCCTCTGTCTACCTGCCTGTCATTATAGACAGGTACTGTTTCACTGCACACCTTTCCTATCTCTACCTGCCTGTCATTATAGACAGGTGCTGTTCACTGCACACCTTTTCCTCCTCTACCTGCCATAGTCATTATAGACCAGGTGCCTGCACACCTTTCCTGTCTCTACCTGCCTGTCATTATGGACAGGTGCTGTTCACTGCACACCCTCCTCTCTACCTGCCTGTCATTATAGACATGTACTGTTCACTGCACACCTGTCCATCCTCTACCTGCCTGTCATTATAGATGGGTACTGTTCACTGCACACCTTTCCTGTCTCTACCTGCCTGTCATTATGGACAGGTGCTGTTCACTGCACACCTTTCCTCTGTCTACCTGCCTGTCATTATAGATAGGTACTGTTCACTGCACACCTTTCATCTGTCTGCCTGCCTGTCATTATAGACAGGTGCTGTTCACTGCACACCTTTCCCTCTGTCTACCTGCCATGTCATAGACAGGTGCTGTTCACTGCACACCTTTCCTGTCATTATAGACAGGTACTGTTCACTGCACACCTTTCCTCTGTCTACCTGCCTGTCATTATAGACAGGTACTGTTCACTGCACACCTTTCCTCTGTCTACCTGCCTGTCATTATAGACAGGTACTGTTCACTGCACACCTTTCCTATATCTACTGCCTGTCATTATGGACAGGTACTGTTCACTGTACACCTTTCCTCTCTCTACTCTGCCTGTCATTATAGACAGGTGCTGTTCACTGCACACCTTTCCTGTCTCTACCTGCCTGTCATTATAGACAGGTTACTGTTCACTGCACACCTTTACTGTCTCTACCTGCCTGTCATTATAGACAGGTACTGTTCACTGCACACCTTTCCTCTGTCTACCTGCCTGTCATTATGGACAGGTGCTGATTTCACTGCACACCTTTCCTGTAATCTACCTGCCTGTCTGTTATAGACAGGTGCTGTTCACTGCACACCTCCTGTCATTATAGACAGGTACTGTTCACTGCACACCTTTCCTCTGTCTACCTGCCTGTATCATTATAGACAGGTACTGTTCACTGCACACCTTATCTGTCTTCTGCCTGCCTGTCATTATAGACAGGTACTGTTCACTGCACACCTTCCTGTCTCTACCTGCCTGTCATTATAGACAGGTGCTGTTCACTGCACACCTTTCCTGTATCTCTACCTGCCTGTCATTATGGACAGGTACTGTTCACTTGCACACCTTTACTGTCTCTACCTGCCTGTCATTATAGACAGGTACTGTTCACTGCACACCTTTCCTGTCTCTACCTGCCTGTCATTATAGACAGGTACTGTTCACTGCACACCTTTCCTGTCTCTACCTGCCTGTCATTATAGACAGGTGCTGTTCACTGCACACCTTTCCTGTCTCTACCTGCCTGTCATTATAGACAGGTACTGTTCACTGCACACCTTTCCTGTCTCTACCTGCCTGTCGTTATAGACAGGTACTGTTCACTACGCACACCTTTACTGTCTCTACCTGCCTGTCATTATAGACAGGTGTCACTGTTCACTGCACACCTTCCTGCTCTACCTGCCTGTCATTATAGACAGGTACTGTTCACTGCACACCTTTCCTATCTCTACTCTGCCTGTCATTATAGATGGGTACTGTTCACTGCACACCTCCTCTGTCTCTACCTGCCTGTCATTATAGACAGGTACTGTTCACTGCACACCTGTCCTCTGTCTCTACCTGCCTGTCATTATGAGACAGAGTACTGTTCACTGCACACTCCTTCCCTGTCTACCGCCTGTCATTATGGAGTGGGTGCTGTTCACTGCACACCTGTCTGTCATTATAGACAGGTGCTGTTCACTGCACACCTTTCCCTGTCTCTGCCTGCCTGTCATTATGGACAGATTACTGTTCCTGCACACCTTTCCTCTGTCTACCTGCTATGTCATTATAGACAGGTGCTGTTCACTCACTATCCTCTGCCTTAATCATTATGGACATGTGCTGTTCACGCACCTGTCACTCCACTCTTTCCTCTGTCCTGTCATTATGAATAGTGCTGTTCACTGGGTCATTATAGACAGGTTGCACTGCACACCTTTCCTGTCTCTGCCTGCCTGTCATTATCGATTACTGTTCACTGACGTTACTGTTCACCTGCCTGTCATTATGAATAGTTACTGTTCACTACATCTGCCTGCCTGTCGTTATAGGTGCTGTTCACCTGCACTGCTCACCTGCCTGTCATTATAGACAGGTGCTGTTCACTGCACACCTCAGTCATATGGACAGATGTTCACTGCACGCCTTTCCTCATAATCTACCTGCCTGTCATTATGGACCAGGTGCTGTTCACTGCACCTTATCTGTCTGCCTGTAATCATTATGGACAGATTTTCATTCACTGCACACCTTTCCTATCTCTGCCTGCCTGTCATTATAGAAGATTGCTGTTCACTCTCACGCCTATCTCTGCCTGTCGTTATGGACAGGGTCGTTATGGACCTGTTCACTGCGCACCTTTCTGCCTTGCCTTATGTCGTTGGACCAGTTGCTGTTCCTGCACGCCTTTCACTGTCTCTGCCGCCTGTCGTTATGGACAGGTTGCTGTTCACTGCACCTCCACTCTGCCTGTCATTATAGACATGCTGTTCCTGGACTGCGCACCTGTCACTCCCCTCTGCCTGCCTGTCATTATGGACATGTGCTGTTCCTGCATCATAATGCACACAGGTGCTGATCACTGTTTCCTGTCTCGACCTGCCTGTCATTATAGACAGAATTTTGTTCACTCACACCTTCACTGTCTCTACCTGCCTGTCATTATAGACAGGTACTGTTCCCTGCACACCTTTCCTGTCATTATAGACAGGTACTGTTCACTGCACCTGCTCATCTGTCTGCCTGCCTGTTATTATGAATGATTTTATTCACTGCACACCTTTCCTCTGTCCTGCCTGCCTGTCATTATAGACCAGGTGCTGTTCCTTTCTGCCTTTTCCTATCTCTACACCTGTCATTATAGACAGGTTGCTGTTCACTGCACACCTTTCCTGTCTCTACCTGCCTGTCATTATGACAGGTGCTGTTCACTGCACACCTTTCCTGCATCTCTACCTGCCTGTCATTATGGATAGGTACTGTTCACTGCACACCTTTCCTGTCTCTACCTGCCTGTCATTATAGACAGGTTACTGTTCACTGCACACCTTCACTGCCTCCTACCTGCCTGTCATTATAGACAGGTGCTGTTCACTGCACACCTGTCCTGCCTCTACCTGCCTGTCATTATAGACAGGTGCTGTTCACTGCACCTTTCACATACTCTGCCACTTGTCGTTATAGACAGGTGCTGTTCCTCACACCTTTCCTGTCTCTACCTGCCTGTCATTATAGACAGGTACTGTTCACTGCACACCTTTCCTGTCTCTACCTGCCTGTCATTATAGATAGGTGCTGTTCACTGCACACCTTTCCTGTCTCTACCTGCCTGTCATTATAGACAGGTACTGTTCACTGCGCACCTCCTTCTCGTCTCTGCTGTTGTTCTGGATGATTTTCATTACTATATGTCTATGTATTGCATTATGGACACGGTGCCTGATTTCCTCTTTGCCTCCTATCTGACCTGCCTGTCATTATAGACTGGAGTGCTGTTCACTACTTCACACCTTTCCTGTCTCCTACCGCATAATCATTATGAATAGTTACTATTCACTACTTTACCTTTCTGTCTCTCTGCCTGTCATTAGACAGGTGCTGTTCTGCACACCTTCTGTCATCTACCTGCCTGTCATTATAGACAGGTGCACGATTCACTACTGCACCTTTCCTGTCTCTACCTGCCTGTCATTATAGACAGGTGCTGTTCCTGCACACCTTTCCTGTCTCTACCTGCCTGTCATTATAGACAGGTACTGTTCACTGCACTCCTTTCCTCCCTCTGCCTGCCTGTCATTATAGACAGGTGCTGTTCTGCACCTTACCTTTACTGTCTCTACCTGCCTGTCATTATAGACAGGTGCTGTTCACTGCACACCTTCTCTGTCTACCTGCCTGTCATTATGAGACAGTGTACTGTTCACTGCACACCTTTCCTGTCTCTACCTGCCTGTCATTATAGACAGGTGCTGTTCACTCTCGCACCTTCCATAGTCTCTACCTGCCTGTCATTTATGGACAGGTTGCTGTTCACTGCACACCTTTCCTGTCTCTACCTGTCTATCATTAGACAGGTACTGTTCACTGCACACCTTTCCTGTCTCTACCTGCCTGTCATTATAGACAGGTGCTGTTCACTCAGCCTTTCATCTCTACTGCCTGCCTGTCATTATAGACAGAGTGCTACATTCACTGACACACCTTTCCTGTCTCTCTACCTGACTGTCATTATAGACAGGTACTGTTCACTGCACACCTTAACTCCCTCTACCTGCCTGTCATTATAGACAGGGTACTGTTCACTACACCTTCCTGTCTCTACCTGCCTGTCATTATAGACAGGTACTGTTCACTGCACACCTTTCCTATCTCTACCTGCCTGTCATTATAGATGGGTGCTGTTCACTGCACACCTTTCCTGTCTCTATCTACTGTCATTATAGACAGGTACTGTTCACTGCACACCTCCCTCTACCTGCCTGTCATTATAGACATGTACTGTTCACTGCACACCTGTCCTCCTCTACATGCCTGTCATTATAGATAGGTACTGTTCACTGCACACCTTTCCTGTCTCTACCTGCCTGTCATTATAGACAGGTGCTGTTCACTGCACACCTTTCCTGTCTCTACCTGCCTGTCATTATAGACAGGTACTGTTCACTGCACACCTTTCCTGTCTCTACCTGCCTGTCATTATAGACAGGTACTGTGTTCACTGCACACCTTTCCTCTGTCTACCTGCCTAGTCATTATAGACTAGGTACTGTTCACTGCACACCTTTCCTCTGTCTACCTGCCTGCTCATTATAGACAGGTACTGTTCACTGCACACCTTTCCTCTGTCTACCTGCCTGTCATTATAGACAGGTACTGTTCACTGCACACCTTTCCTATCTCTACCTGCCTGTCATTATAGACAGGTGCTGTTCACTGCACACCTTTCCTGTCTCTACCTGCCTGTCATTATAGACAGGTACTGTTCACTGCACACCTTTACTGTCTCTACCTGCCTGTCATTATAGACAGGTACTGTTCACTGCACACCTCTCTCTGTCTACCTGCCTGTCATTATAGACAGGTGCTGTTCACTGCACACCTTTCCTCTGTCTACCTGCCTGTCATTATAGACAGTGTACTGTTCACTGCACACCTTTCACTGTCATTATAGACAGGTGCTGTTCACTGCACACCTTTCCTCTGTCTACCTGCCTGTCATTATAGACAGGTGCTGTTCACTGCACACCTTTCCTCTGTCTACCTGCCTGTCATTATAGACAGGTGCTGTTCACTGCACACCTTCTCCTATCTCTACCTGCCTGTCATTAGACGGGTGCTGTTCACTGCACGCCTCCTGTCTCTACCTGCACTGTCATTATAGACGGAGTTCACTGCACACCTTCCTGTGCATCTCCTACCTGCCTGTCATTATAGACAGGTGCACTGTTCACTGCACACCTTTCCTCTCTCTCTGCCTGTCATTATAAACAGGTGTACTGTTCACTGCACACCTTTTCCCTGTCTCTCTACCTGCCTCATTATGGACAGGTACTGTTCACTGCACACCTTTCCTGTCTCGACCTGCCTGTCATTATAGACAGGTACTGTTCACTGCACACCTTCCTGTCTCTACCTGCCTGTCATTATAGACAGGTACTGTTCACTGCACACCTTACTGTCTCTACCTGCCTGTCATTATAGACAGGTACTGTTCACTGCACACCTTCCTGTCTCTACTGCCTGTCATTATGGACAGATTGCTGTTCACTGACACCCAGCTCCTCCCCTCTGCCTGCCTGTCATTATAGACAGGTCCACTGCACACCTTTCTGCTCTACCTGCCTGTCATTATAGACAGATACTGTTCACTGAACACCTGTCCTCCTCTACCTGCCTGTCATTATAGACAGGTACTGTTCACTGCACACCTTTCCTATCTCTACCTGCCTGTCATTTATAGACAGGTACTGTTCACTGCACACCTTTCCTCCTCTACCTGCCTGTCATTATAGACAGGTACTGTTCACTGCACACCTTCCTGTGTCTCTACCTGCCCTGTCGTTATTAGACAGGTACTGTTCACTGCACACCTTTACTGTCTCTACCTGCTTGTCATTATGGACAGGTACTGTTCACTGCACACCTTTCCTGTCTCTACCTGCCTGTCATTATGGACAGGTACTGTTCACTGCACACCTTCTGTCTCTACCTTGGTCATTATGGACAGGTACTGTTCACTGCACACCTTTCCTGGGTCTCTACCTGCCTGTCATTATAGACAAGGTACTGTTCACTGCACACCTTTCCTGTCTCGACCTGCCTGTCATTCTACATGCCTGTCATTATAGACAGGTGTATTCCTGCACACCTTTCCTCTGTCTACCTGTCTGTCATTATAGACAGGTGCTGTTCACACTGCACCTTTCCTGTCATTATAGACGGAATTACTGTTCCGCTCACACGCAACTCATCTGTCTGCCTGCCTGTTATTATGGACAGGTGCTGTTCCTGCACCTTTCACTCCACTGTCTACCTGCCTGTCATTTATAGACCCAGGTGCTGTTCACTGCACACCTTTCCTATCCTGCCTGTCATTATAGACAGGTGCTATTCTTTACGCAGCATAATGTCTGCCTTGTCATTATGGACGGGTGCTGATTTCACTGCACACCCAGCTCATAATATCTGCCATGCCTGTCGTTGGACAAGTTTTTGTTCCTCACGCATTACTGTCTCTACCTGCCTGTCATTATGGACAGGTGCTGTTCACTGCTTCCTGTCTCTACCTGCCTGTCATTATAGACAGATTGCTGTTCACCCCTGCACCTTTCCTGTCTCTGCCTGCCTGTCATTATGGACCAGGTGCTGTTCACTGCACACCTTTCCTGTGTCTCCTGTCTACGCATTATAGACAGATTTTGTTCACTGCACACCTTTCCTATCTCCTGCCTGCCTGTCATTATAGACGGGTGCATTTCACTACACACCTTTCCTCCCTCTACCTGCCTGTCATTTATGGACAGATTTACTGCTGTCTCTACTGCCTGTCATTATGAACAGATTTTTGTCATAATCTCCTGCCTGTCATTATAGACATGTACTGATTTCACTGCACTATCCTCCCTCTACCTGTCATTATGGACATGTGCTGTTCACTGCACACCTCACTGTCTCTACCTGTGCCTGTCGTTATGGATGGGTGCTGTTCACTCTTTACACCTTTCCTGTCTACCTGCCTGTCGTTATGGATGGGTGCTGTTCACTGCACACACCTTTCATAATCTCTACCTGCCTGTCATTATGAACAGGTGCTGTTTCACACCTTTCTGCACCCACCTTTCCTCTGTCTACCTGCCTGTCGTTATGGACGGGTGCTGTTCACTGCACACCTTTCCTCTGTCTGCCTGCCTGTCATTATGGACAGGTACTGTTCACTGCACACCTTTCCTCTGTCTGCCTGCCTGTCATTATGGACAGTTGCTGTTCACTGCACACCTTTCCTATCTCTACCTGCCTGTCATTATGGACCAGGTTACTGTTCACTGCACCTCATCCTCCCTCTACCTGCCTGTCATTATAGACAGGTGCTGTTCACTGCACACCTTTCCTGTCTCTGCCTGCCTGTCATTATGGACAGATTCGTTATGGACACCTTTCACTGTCTCTCTACTGCCTGTCATTATGGACAGGTGCTGTTCACTGCACCTTTCCTCTCTCTGCCTGTCATTATGGACAGGTGCTGTTCACTGCACACCTTTCCTCTGTCTGCCTGCCTGTCATTATGGACTGCTGTTCACTACATTATGTCATTATAGACAGGTGCTGTTCACTGCACACCTTTCCTCTGTCTGCCTGCCTGTCATTATGGACAGATTGCTGTTCACTGCACACCTTTCCTGTCTCTATCCTGCCTGTCATTATGGACAGGTGCTGTTCACTGCACACTTTCCTCTCTGCCTGCCTGTCATTATGGACAGATGCTGTTCACTGCACACAGCTCATTCCCTCTGCCTGCCTGTCATTATGGACAGGTGCTGTTCACTGCACCTTTCCTATCTCTACCTGCCTGTCATTATAGACAGATGCTGTTCACTGCTTTCCTGTCTCTACCTGCCTGTCATTATGAAGGTGCTGATTCACTGCACCTTTCCTGTCTCTACCTGCCTGTCATTTATAGACAGATACTGTTCCTGCACACCTTCTGTCCCTCTGCCTGTCATTATGGACAGGTGCTGTTCACTGCGCACCTATCCTGTCTCTACCTGCCTGTCATTATAGATGGGTGCTGTTCACTGCACACCTTTTCCTGTCTCTATGGATTATAGACAGGTGCTGTTCATCACCTTTCTCCCTCTACCTGCCTGTCATTATTATGGACAGATTTTGTTCACTGCACACCTTTCCTGTCTCTACCTGCCTGTCATTATAGATGGGTGCTGTTCACTGCACACCTTTCCTGTCTCTAATCTGCTCTGTCATGTCATTATGGACAGGTGCTGTTCACTACACCTTTCACTCTACCTGCCTGTCATTATGGACAGGTACTGTTCACTGCACCTTTCCTATCTCTACATGCCTGTCATTATGGATGGTTGCTGTTCACTCTGCACACCTTTCCTGTCTCTATCTCTGCCTGTCATTATGGACAGATTTTGCTGTTCACTTCTGCACACCTCCTCTCTGCCTGTCATTATGGACATGTTACTGTTCTACACACCTTTCCTGTCTCTACCTGCCTGTCATTATGGACAGATGCACTGTTCACTGCACCTTTCCTCTGTCCTACCTGCCTGTCATTATAGACAGATTGCTGTTCACTGCACCTTTCTGTTGTCATTATAGACAGGTGCTCACTGCACCTTTCCTCATCTACCTGCCTGTCATTATAGACAGGTGCTGTTCACTGCACCTTTCTCTGTCTGCCTGTCATTATAGACAGGTGCTGTTCACTTTCACACCTTTCCTATCTCTGTCCTGCCTGTCATTATAGACAGGTGCTGTTCACTGCGCACCTTTCTGTCTCCTGCCTGTCATTATGGACAGGGTGTTCACTGCACACCTCGATTTCACTGCTTCATTAGACAGTTCACCAATCTACCTGCCTGTCGTTATGGACAGGTGCTGTTCACTGCACCTTTCATTGTCTCTCTGCCTGTCGTTATGAACAGGTACTGTTCACACACGCAGCACCATGTCTCTGCCTGCTGTCATTATAGACAGGTGCTGTTCACTGCACACCTTTCCTGTCTCTACCTGCCTGTCATTATGGACAGGTGCTGTTCACTGCACCTCATCTATATCTCTGCCTGTCATTATGGACTGTTCACTGCACCTTTCCTCTGTCTGCCTTCCTCCTCTACCTGCCTGGACAGATTATGGACTGTTCTGCACCCCTTTCCCTATCTCTACCTGCCTGTCATTATAGACAGGTGCTGTTTTGCACACCTTTCCCTCTACCTGCCTGTCATTTATGGACATGTGCTGTTCACTGCGCACCTGTCCTGTCTCTATGCCTGTCATTATGGACAGGTGCTGTTCACTGCACACCGCCTGTCTCTACCTGCCTGTCATTATAGTTAGGTACTGTTCACTACACACCTCCTCTGTCTGCCTGTCATTATGAAGGGTGCTGTTCACTGCACCTTTCCTCTGTCTACCTGTCATTATGAATAGTGCTATTCCAATTTCCTGCACCCTTTCTCCTGTCTACCTGCCTGTCATTATAGACAGGTTGCTGTTCCTTCCTCACCTTTCCTGTCATTATGGACAGGTTGCTGTTCCCTTTCCTGTCTCTACCTGCCTGTCATTGACAGGTGGCTGTTCCTGCGCACCTTTCCTGTCTCTACCTGCCTGTCATTATAGACAGGTACTGTTCACTGCACACCTTTCCTGTCTCTACCTGCCTGTCATTATAGACAGGTACTGTTCACTGCACACCTTTCCTGTCTCTACCTGCCTGTCATTATAGACAGGTACTGTTCACTGCACACCTTTCCTCTCTCTGCCTGTCATTATAGACAGGTACTGTTCACTCCCCTCTCTCTACCTGCCTGTCATTATAGACAGGTACTGTTCACTGCACACCTTTCCTGTCTCTACCTGCCTGTCATTATAGACAGGTACTGTTCACTGCACACCTTTCCTGTCTCTACCTGCCTGTCATTATAGACAGGTACTGTTCACTGCACACCTTTCCTGTCTCTACCTGCCTGTCATTATAGACAGGTACTGTTCACTGCACTCCTTTCCTGTCTCTACCTGCCTGTCATTATAGACAGGTACTGTTCACTGCACACCTTTCCTCCCTCTACCTGCCTGTCATTATAGACAGGTACTGTTCACTGCACACCTTTCCTCCCTCTACCTGCCTGTCATTATAGACAGGTACTGTTCACTGCACACCTCCCTCTACCTGCCTGTCATTATAGACAGGTACTGTTCACTGCACACCTTTCCTGTCTCTACCTGCCTGTCATTATAGACAGGTACTGTTCACTGCACACCTTTCCTGTCTCTACCTGCCTGTCATTATAGACAGGTACTGTTCACTGCACACCTCCCTGTACCTGCCTGTCATTATAGACAGGTGCTGTTCATTGCACTCCTTTCCTGTCTCTACCTGCCTGTCATTATAGACAGGTACTGTTCACTGCACTCCTTTCCTCTGTCTACCTGCCTGCCATTATAGACAGGTACTGTTCACTGCACACCTTTCCTCCCTCTACCTGCCTGTCATTATAGACAGGTACTGTTCACTGCACACCTTTCCTGTCTCTACCTGCCTGTCATTATAGACAGGTACTGTTCACTGCACACCTCCCTCTACCTGCCTGTCATTATAGACAGGTACTGTTCACTGCACACCTTTCCTGTCTCTACCTGCCTGTCATTATAGACAGGTACTGTTCACTGCACACCTGTCCTGTCTCTACCTGCCTGTCATTATAGACAGGTACTGTTCACTGCACACCTTTCCTGTCTCTACCTGCCTGTCATTATAGACAGGTACTGTTCACTGCACACCTCCCTCTACCTGCCTGTCATTATAGACAGGTACTGTTCACTGCACTCCTTTCCTCTGTCTACCTGCCTGTCATTATAGACAGGTACTGTTCACTGCACACCTTTCCTGTCTCTACCTGCCTGTCATTATAGACAGGTACTGTTCACTGCACACCTTTCCTGTCTCTACCTGCCTGTCATTATAGACAGGTACTGTTCACTGCACACCTTTCCTCCCTCTACCTGCCTGTCATTATAGACAGGTACTGTTCACTGCACACCTTTCCTCCCTCTACCTGCCTGTCATTATAGACAGGTACTGTTCACTGCACACCTTTCCTGTCTCTACCTGCCTGTCATTATAGACAGGTACTGTTCACTGCACACCTTTCCTGTCTCTACCTGCCTGTCATTATAGACAGGTACTGTTCACTGCACACCTTCCTGTCTCTACCTGCCTGTCATTATAGACAGGTACTGTTCACTGCACACCTTTCCTGTCTCTACCTGCCTGTCATTATAGACAGGTACTGTTCACTGCACACCTTTCCTGTCTCTACCTGCCTGTCATTATAGACAGGTACTGTTCACTGCACACCTTTCCTGTCTCTACCTGCCTGTCATTATAGACAGGTACTGTTCACTGCACTCCTTTCCTCTGTCTACCTGCCTGCCATTATAGACAGGTACTGTTCACTGCACACCTTTCCTCCCTCTACCTGCCTGTCATTATAGACAGGTACTGTTCACTGCACACCTTTCCTCCCTCTACCTGCCTGTCATTATAGACAGGTACTGTTCACTGCACACCTTTCCTGTCTCTACCTGCCTGTCATTATAGACAGGTACTGTTCACTGCACACCTTTCCTCTGTCTACCTGCCTGTCATTATAGACAGGTACTGTTCACTGCACACCTTTCCTCTGTCTACCTGCCTGTCATTATAGACAGGTACTGTTCACTGCACACCTTTCTCTCTACCTGCCTGTCATTATAGACAGGTACTGTTCACTGCACACCTTTCCTCTGTCTACCTGCCTGTCATTATAGACAGGTACTGTTCACTGCACACCTTTCCTCTGTCTACCTGCCTGTCATTATAGACAGGTACTGTTCACTGCACACCTTTCCTATCTCTACCTGCCTGTCATTATAGACAGGTACTGTTCACTGCACACCTTTCCTCCCTCTACCTGCCTGTCATTATAGACAGGTACTGCACACCTTTCCTGTCTCTACCTGCCTGTCATTATAGACAGGTACTGTTCACTGCACACCTCCCTCTACCTGCCTGTCATTATAGACATGTACTGTTCACTGCACACCTGTCCTCCCTCTACCTGCCTGTCATTATAGATAGGTACTGTTCACTGCACACCTTTCCTGTCTCTACCTGCCTGTCATTATAGACAGGTACTGTTCACTGCACACCTTTACTGTCTCTACCTGCCTGTCATTATAGACAGGTACTGTTCACTGCACACCTTTCCTGTCATTATAGACAGGTACTGTTCACTGCACACCTTTCCTCTGTCTACCTGCCTGTTATTATAGACAGGTACTGTTCACTGCACACCTTTCCTCTGTCTACCTGCCTGTCATTATAGACAGGTACTGTTCACTGCACACCTTTCCTATCTCTACCTGCCTGTCATTATAGACAGGTACTGTTCACTGCACACCTTTCCTGTCTCTACCTGCCTGTCATTATAGACAGGTACTGTTCACTGCACACCTTTCCTGTCTCTACCTGCCTGTCATTATAGACAGGTACTGTTCACTGCACACCTTTCCTGTCTCTACCTGCCTGTCATTATAGACAGGTACTGTTCACTGCACACCTTTCCTGTCTCTACCTGCCTGTCATTATAGACAGGTACTGTTCACTGCACACCTTTCCTGTCTCTACCTGACTGTCATTATAGACAGGTACTGTTCACTGCACACCTTAACTCCCTCTACCTGCCTGTCATTATAGACAGGTACTGTTCACTGCACACCTGTCCTCCCTCTACCTGCCTGTCATTATAGATAGGTACTGTTCACTGCACACCTTTCCTGTCTCTACCTGCCTGTCATTCATTATAGACAGGTACTGTTCACTGCACACCTTTCCTGTCTCTACCTGCCTGTCATTATAGACAGGTACTGTTCACTACACCTTTCCTGTCTCTACCTGCCTGTCATTATAGACAGGTACTGTTCACTGCACACCTTTCCTGTCTCTACCTGCCTGTCATTATAGACAGGTACTGTTCACTGCACACCTTTCCTGTCTCTACCTGCCTGTCATTATAGACAGGTACTGTTCACTGCACACCTTTCCTGTCTCTACCTGCCTGTCATTATAGACAGGTACTGTTCACTGCACACCTTTCCTGTCTCTACCTGCCTGTCATTATAGACAGGTACTGTTCACTGCACACCTTTCCTGTCTCTACCTGCCTGTCATTATAGACAGGTACTGTTCACTGCACACCTTTCCTGTCTCTACCTGCCTGTCATTATAGACAGGTACTGTTCACTGCACACCTTTCCTCTGTCTACCTGCCTGTCATTATAGACAGGTACTGTTCACTGCACACCTTTCCTGTCTCTACCTGCCTGTCATTGTAGACAGGTACTGTTCACTGCACACCTTTCCTGTCTCTACCTGCCTGTCATTATAGACAGGTACTGTTCACTGCACACCTTTCCTGTCTCTACCTGCCTGTCATTATAGACAGGTACTGTTCACTGCACACCTTTCCTGTCTCTACCTGCCTGTCATTATAGACAGGTACTCTTCACTGCACACCTTTCCTGTCTCTACCTGCCTGTCATTATAGACAGGTACTGTTCACTGCACACCTTTCCTCTGTCTACCTGCCTGTCATTATAGACAGGTACTGTTCACTGCACACCTTTCCTCTGTCTACCTGCCTGTCATTATAGACAGGTACTGTTCACTGCACACCTTTCCTATCTCTACCTGCCTGTCATTATAGACAGGTACTGTTCACTGCACACCTTTCCTCCCTCTACCTGCCTGTCATTATAGACAGGTACTGTTCACTGCACACCTTTCCTGTCTCTACCTGCCTGTCATTATAGACAGGTACTGTTCACTGCACACCTTTACTGTCTCTACCTGCCTGTCATTATAGACAGGTACTGTTCACTGCACACCTTTCCTCTGTCTACCTGCCTGTCATTATAGACAGGTACTGTTCACTGCACACCTTTCCTATCTCTACCTGCCTGTCATTATAGACAGGTACTGTTCACTGCACACCTTTCCTGTCTCTACCTGCCTGTCATTATAGACAGGTACTGTTCACTGCACACCTTTCCTGTCTCTACCTGCCTGTCATTAGACAGGTACTGTTCACTGCACACCTTTACTGTCTCTACCTGCCTGTCATTATAGACAGGTACTGTTCACTGCACACCTTTCCTGTCTCTACCTGCCTGTCATTATAGACATGTACTGTTCACTACACACCTTTTCTGTCTCTACCTGTCATTATAGACAGGGGTACTACCTTCCACTACTACACCTTTCCTGTCTCTACCTGCCTGTCATTATAGACAGGTACTGTTCTACTTTACCTTTCCTGTCTCGACCTGCCTGTCATTATAGACAGGTACTGTTCACTACACCTTTACTGTCTCTACCTGCCTGTCATTATAGACAGGTACTGTTCACTGCACACCTTTCCTGTCTCTACCTGCTGTCGTATAAGACAGGTACTGTCCACTGCACACCTTTCCTGTCTCTACCTGCCTGTCATTATAGACAGGTACTGTTCACTGCACACCTTTACTGTCTCTACCTGCCTGTCATTATAGACAGGTACTGTTCACTGCACACCTTTCCTGTCTCTACCTGCCTGTCATTATAGACAGGTACTGTTCACTGCACACCTTTCCTGTCTCTACCTGTCATTATAGACAGGTACTGTTCACTGCACACCTTTCCTGTCTCTACCTGCCTGTCATTATAGACAGGTACTGTTCACTGCACACCTTTCCTGTCTCGACCTGCCTGTCATTATAGACAGGTACTGTTCACTGCACACCTTTACTGTCTCTACCTGCCTGTCATTATAGACAGGTACTGTTCACTGCACACCTTTCCTGTCTCTACCTGCCTGTCATTATAGACAGGTACTGTCCACTGCACACCTTTCCTGTCTCTACCTGCCTGTCATTATAGACAGATACTGTTCACTGAACACCTGTCCTCCCTCTACCTGCCTGTCATTATAGACAGGTACTGTTCACTGCACACCTTTCCTATCTCTACCTGCCTGTCATTATAGACAGGTACTGTTCACTGCACACCTTTCCTCCCTCTACCTGCCTGTCATTATAGACAGGTACTGTTCACTGCACACCTTTCCTGTCTCTACCTGCCTGTCATTACACAGGTACTGTTCACTGCACACCTTTACTGTCTCTACCTGCCTGTCATTATAGACAGGTACTGTTCACTGCACACCTTTCCCTGTCTCTACTTGCCTGTCATTATACAGGTACTGTTCACTGCACACCTTTCCTGTCTCTGGCCTGTCATTATAGACAGGTACTGTTCACTGCACACCTTTCCTGTCTCTACCTGCCTGTCATTATAGACAGGTACTGTTCACTGCACACCTTTCCTGTCTCGACCTGCCTGTCATTATAGACAGGTACTGTCCACTGCACACCTTTCCTGTCTCTACCTGCCTGTCATTAGACAGGTACTGTTCACTGCACACCTTTCCTCCCTCTACCTGCCTGTCATTATAGACAGATACTGTTCACTGAACACCTGTCCTCCCTCTACCTGCCTGTCATTATAGACAGGTACTCTTCACTGCACACCTTTCCTGTCTCTACCTGACTGTCATTATAGACAGGTACTGTTCACTGCACACCTTAACTCCCTCTACCTGCCTGTCATTATAGACAGGTACTGTTCACTGCACACCTGTCCTCCCTCTACCTGCCTGTCATTATAGATAGGTACTGTTCACTGTACACCTTTCCTGTCTCTACCTGCCTGTCATTCATTATAGACAGGTACTGTTCACTGCACACCTTTCCTGTCTCTACCTGCCTGTCATTATAGACAGGTACTGTTCACTACACCTTTCCTGTCTCTACCTGCCTGTCATTATAGACAGGTACTGTTCTATGCACACCTTCCTGCATCTCTACCTGCCTGTCATTATAGACAGGTACTGTTCACTGCACACCTTTCCTATCTCTACCTGCCTGTCATTATAGACAGGTACTGTTCACTGCACACCTTTCCTGTCTCTACCTGCCTGTCATTATAGACAGGTACTGTTCACTGCACACCTCCCTCTACCTGCCTGTCATTATAGACATGTACTGTTCACTGCACACCTGTCCTCCCTCTACATGCCTGTCATTATAGATAGGTACTGTTCACTGCACACCTTTCCTGTCTCTACCTGCCTGTCATTATAGACAGGTACTGTTCACTTCCCACCTTTTCCTGTCTCTACCTGCCTGTCATTATAGACAGGTACTGTTCACTGCACACCTTTCCTCTGTCTACCTGCCTGTCATTATAGACAGGTACTGTTCACTGCACACCTTTCCTGTCTCTACCTGCCTGTCATTATAGACAGGTACTGTTCACTGCACACCTTTCCTGTCTCTACCTGCCTGTCATTATAGACAGGTACTGTTCACTGCACACCTTTCCTGTCTCTAACTATCACTCTGCTGCTCCCAGATTATTCCCTGAGGGACGGCCTGCTGAGCTTCACTAATAACTATCACTTTGCTGCTCCCAGATTATTCCCTGAGGGACGGCCTGCTGATCTTCACTAATAACTATCACTCTGCTGCTCCCAGATTATTCCCTGAGGGACGTCCTGCTGACCTTCACTGATAACTATCACTCTGCTTCTCCCAGATTATTCCCTGAGGGATGTCCTGCTGACCTTCACTGATAACTATCACTCTGCTTCTCCCAGATTATTCCCTGAGGGACGGCCTGCTGACCTTCACTGATAACTATCACTCTGCTGCTCCCAGATTATTCCCTGAGGGACGGCCTGCTGAGCTTCACTAATAACTATCACTTTGCTGCTCCCAGATTATTCCCCTGAGGGATCTTCTGGCCACTCTGCTGATCTTCACTAATAACTATCACTCTGCTTCTCCCAGATTATTCCCTGAGGATGTCCTGCTGACCTTCACTGATAACTATCACTCTGCTGCTCCCAGATTATTCCCTGAGGGACTGTCCTGCTGACCTTCACTGATAACTATCACTCTGCTTCTCCCAGATTATTCCCTGAGGGATGTCCTGCTGACCTTCACTGATAACTATCACTCTGCTGCTCCCAGATTATTCCCCTGAGGGACGGCCTGCTGACCTTCACTGATAACTATCACTCTGCTGCTCCCAGATTATTCCCTGAGGGACCCTGCTGACCTTCACTGATAACTATCACTCTGCTGCTCCCAGATTATTCCCTGAGGGACGGCCTGCTGACCTTCACTAATAACTATCACTCTGCTGCTCCCAGATTATTCTGAGGGACCTTCTGGCTTCTCCCAGATTATTCCTGACCTTCACTGATAACTATCACTCTGCTTCTCCCAGATTATTCCCTGAGGGACGCTGACCTTCACTGACCTTCACTCTGAGATTAAGGACTATCACTCTATCACTTTGCTGCTCCCAGATTATTCCCTGAGGACGGCCTGCTGATCTTCACTAATAACTATCACCTGCTGCTCCCAGATTATTCCTGAGGGACGCCCTGCTGACCTTCACTGATAATTATCACTCTGCTTCTCCCAGATTATTCCCGAGGATGTCCTGCTGACCTTCACTGAT
>NW_027037741.1:0-22088 GCF_034236695.1 Oncorhynchus nerka | reverse complement strand
CTACAGGAGGTGAAAACCTAGGAGGGTACCTCTCCAGGAACAGGGTTGGAGATAAAACCTACAGGAGGGTATCTCTCCAGGAACAGGGTTGGAGATAAAACCTACAGGAGGGTATCTCTCCAGGAACAGGATTGGAGATAAAACCTACAGGAGGGTATCTCTCCAGGACAGGGTTGGAGATAAAACCTACAGGAGGGTATCTCCAGGAACAGGGTTGGAGATTAAACATACAGGAGGGTATCTCTCCAGGAACAGGGCTGGAGAGCCCTGATCTAGACACTAGAGGTCTGAAGGGATTGGATAGGTATAAATCACCCCACTCTCTGATTGGATAGGTATAAATCATCTGGTAATAGCTCCACCCCACTCTCTGATTGGATAGGTATAAATCACCCCACTCTCTGATTGGATAGGTATAAATCATCTGGTAATAGAGATTGGTGGTTCTCTGCTGCCAATGACTGGAACGAACTACAAAAATCTCTTAAATTGGAAACACTTATCTCCCTCACTAGCTTTAAGCACCAACTGTCAGAGCATCTTACAGATTACTGCACCTGTACATAGCCCACCTATAATTTAGCCCAAACAACTACCTCTTTCCCAACTGTATTTAATTTATTTATTTATTTTGCTCCTTTGCACCCCATTATTTTTATTTCTACTTTGCACATTCTTCCATTGCAAAACTACCATTCCAGTGTTTTACTTGCTATATTGTATTTACTTTGCCACCATGGCCTTTTTTGCCTTTACCTCCCTTCTCACCTAATTTGCTCACATTGTATATAGACTTGTTTTTACTGTATTATTGACTGTATGTTTGTTTTACTCCATGTGTAACTCTGTGTCGTTGTATGTGTCGAACTGCTTTGCTTTATCTTGGCCAGGTCGCAATTGTAAATGAGAACTTGTTCTCAACTTGCTTACCTGGTTAAATAAAGGTGAAATAAAAATAAAAAAATAAAAATAGCTCCACCCCACTCTCTGATTGGATAGGTATAAACCATCTGGTAATAGCTCTACCCACTCTCTGATTGGATAGGTATAAACCATCTGGTAATAGCTCTACCCACTCTCTGATTGGATAGGTATAAACCATCTGGTAATAGCTCTACCCACTCTCTGATTGGATAGGTATAAACCATCTGGTAATAGCTCTACCCACTCTCTGATTGGATAGGTATAAACCATCTGGTAATAGCTCTACCCACTCTCTGATTGGATAGGTATAAACCATCTGGTAATAGCTCTACCCACTCTCTGATTGGATAGGTATAAACCATCTGGTAATAGCTCTACCCACTCTCTGATTGGATAGGTATAAACCATCTGGTAATAGCTCTACCCACTCTCTGATTGGATAGGTATAAACCATCTGGTAATAGCTCCACCCCACTCTCTGATTGGATAGGTATAAACCATCTGGTAATAGCTCTACCCACTCTCTGATTGGATAGGTATAAACCATCTGGTAATAGCTCTACCCACTCTCTGATTGGATAGGTGCTAAACCATCTGGTAATAGCTCCACCCCACTCTCTGATTGGATAGGTATAAACCATCTGGTAATAGCTCTACCCACTCTCTGATTGGATAGGTATAAACCATCTGGTAATAGCTCTACCCACTCTCTGATTGGATAGGTATAAACCATCTGGTAATAGCTCTACCCACTCTCTGATTGGATAGGTATAAACCATCTGGTAATAGCCCACCCCACTCTCTGATTGGATAGGTATAAACCATCTGGTAATAGCTCTACCCACTCTCTGATTGGATAGGTATAAACCATCTGGTAATAGCTCTACCCACTCTCTGATTGGATAGGTATAAACCATCTGGTAATAGCTCTACCCACTCTCTGATTGGATAGGTATAAACCATCTGGTAATAGCTCTACCCACTCTCTGATTGGATAGGTATAAACCATCTGGTAATAGCTCTACCCACTCTCTGATTGGATAGGTATAAACCATCTGGTAATAGCTCTACCCACTCTCTGATTGATAGGTATAAAACCATCTGGTAATAGCTCTACCCACTCTCTGATTGGATAGGTATAAACCATCTGCAATAGCTCTACCCACTCTCTGATTGGATAGGTATAAACCATCTGGTAATAGCTCCACCCCACTCTCTGATTGGATAGGTATAAACCATCTGGTAATAGCTCTACCCACTCTCTGATTGGATAGGTATAAACCATCTGGTAATAGCTCTACCCACTCTCTGATTGGATAGGTATAAACCATCTGGTAATAGCTCCACCCCACTCTCTGATTGGATAGGTATAAACCATCTGGTAATAGCTCTACCCACTCTCTGATTGGATAGGTATAAACCATCTGGTAATAGCTCTACCCACTCTCTGATTGGATAGGTATAAACCATCTGGTAATAGCTCTACCCACTCTCTGATTGGATAGGTATAAACCATCTGGTAATAGCTCCACCCCACTCTCTGATTGGATAGGTATAAACCATCTGGTAATAGCTCTACCCACTCTCTGATTGGATAGGTATAAATCATCTGGTAATAGCTCCACCCCACTCTCTGATTGGATAGGTATAAACCATCTGGTAATAGCTCTACCCACTCTCTGATTGGATAGGTATAAATCATCTGGTAATAGCTCCACCCCACTCTCTGATTGGATAGAATATTGATAATCTGCTAATAGCTCCACCCCACTCTCTGATTGGATAGGTATAAATCATCTGGTAATAGCTCCACCCCACTCTCTGATTGGATAGGTATAAATCATCTGGTAATAGCACCCCACTCTCTGATTGGATATAATATTATTCATCTGGTAATAGCTCCACCCCACTCTCTGATTGGATAGGTATAAATCATCTGGTAATAGCTCCACCCCACTCTCTGATTGGATAGAATATTATTCATCTGGTAATAGCTCCACCCCACTCTCTGATTGGATAGGTATAAATCATCTGGTAATAGCTCCACCCACTCTCTGATAGACTAGGAGTTACACTATATTACTAACACCTATCTGATCCTTTCAGATAAACATTGTGTCTCTGGTTGGGAATAGAGCTTGATAACATATACACAAAGTGACTAGGGGGTAGGAGGTTAGGGGTAGGCGGTAAGAGGTTAGGAGGGAAGGGGGCAGGAGGCTAGGAGGGAGGAGGTTAGGGGGCAGGAGGTTAGGGGGGAGGAGGTTAGGGATGATTTGGGGATTTATTTTTTAGATTAGGTGAGTTCCTCACCTCCACTGGTTTCTCCTTCACAGCAGGCTTGGCTGCTCCTTTCTTCTCCTCCTTCTCTTTGATGCTCCCTCCCCTCTTCTCCTCCTTCAGGGCTGCTCCTTTCTTCTCCTCCTTCAGGGGTGCTCCTGCCTTCTTCTCAAACTTCTCCTCTTTCTTCATCTTTCCCCCTGGAGAGGAATGGGCTGATAGTGGGTTGTAGTGGTAGACAGGCTGATAGTGGGTTGTAGTGGTAGACAGGCTGATAGTGGGTTGTAGTGGTAGACAGGCTGATAGTGGGTTGTAGTGGTAGACAGGCTGATAGTGGGTTGTAGTGGTAGACAGGCTGTGGTGGTGGTCCTGTGTGTATTAGACTCACAGCTGTGGTGGTGGTCCTGTGTGTTAGACTCACAGCTGTGGTGGTGGTCCTGTGTGTTAGACTCACAGCTGTGGTTGTGGTCCTGTGTGTATTAGACTCATAGCTGTGGTGGAGGTCCTGTCTGTTAGACTCACAGCTGTGGTGGTGGTCCTGTGTGTTAGACTCACAGCTGTGGTGGTGGTCCTGTGTGTATTAGAGTCACATCTGTGGTGGTGGTCCTGTGTGTTAGACTCACAGCTGTGGTGGTGGTCCTGTGTGTTAGACTCACAGCTGTGGTGGTGGTCCTGTGTGTTAGACTCACAGCTGTGGTGGTGGTCCTGTGTGTTAGACTCACAGCTGTGGTGGTGGTCCTGTGTGTTAGACTCACAGCTGTGGTTGTGGTCCTGTGTGTATTAGACTCATAGCTGTGGTGGTGGTCCTGTGTGTTAGACTCACAGCTGTGGTGGTGGTCCTGTGTGTTAGACTCACAGCTGTGGTGGTGGTCCTGTGTGTTAGACTCACAGCTGTGGTGGTGGTCCTGTGTGTATTAGAGTCACATCTGTGGTGGTGGTCCTGTGTGTTAGACTCACAGCTGTGGTGGTGGTCCTGTGTGTTAGACTCACAGCTGTGGTGGTGGTCCTGTGTGTTAGACTCACAGCTGTGGTGGTGGTCCTGTGTGTATTAGAGTCACATCTGTGGTGGTGGTCCTGTGTGTTAGACTCACAGCTGTGGTGGTGGTCCTGTGTGTTAGACTCACAGCTGTGGTGGTGGTCCTGTGTGTTAGACTCACAGCTGTGGTGGTGGTCCTGTGTGTTAGACTCACAGCTGTGGTGGTGGTCCTGTGTGTATTAGAGTCACATCTGTGGTGGTGGTCCTGTGTGTTAGACTCACAGCTGTGGTGGTGGTCCTGTGTGTATTAGAGTCACATCTGTGGTGGTGGTCCTGTGTGTTAGACTCACAGCTGTGGTGGTGGTCCTGTGTGTATTAGAGTCACATCTGTGGTGGTGGTCCTGTGTGTTAGACTCACAGCTGTGGTGGTGGTCCTGTGTGTTAGACTCACAGCTGTGGTTGTGGTGCTGTGTGTATTAGACTCATAGCTGTGGTGGTGGTCCTGTGTGTTAGACTCACAGCTGTGGTGGTGGTCCTGTGTGTTAGACTCACAGCTGTGGTGGTGGTCCTGTGTGTATTAGAGTCACATCTGTGGTGGTGGTCCTGTGTGTTAGACTCACAGCTGTGGTGGTGGTCCTGTGTGTATTAGAGTCACATCTGTGGTGGTGGTCCTGTGTGTTAGACTCACAGCTGTGGTGGTGGTCCTGTGTGTTAGACTCACAGCTGTGGTGGTGGTCCTGTGTGTATTAGAGTCACATCTGTGGTGGTGGTCCTGTGTGTTAGACTCACAGCTGTGGTGGTGGTCCTGTGTGTATTAGAGTCACATCTGTGGTGGTGGTCCTGTGTGTTAGACTCACAGCTGTGGTGGTGGTCCTGTGTGTATTAGAGTCACATCTGTGGTGGTGGTCCTGTGTGTTAGACTCACAGCTGTGGTGGTGGTCCTGTGTGTTAGACTCATAGCTGTGGTTGTGGTCCTGTGTGTATTAGACTCATAGCTGTGGTGGTGGTCCTGTGTGTTAGACTCACAGCTGTGGTGGTGGTCCTGTGTGTTAGACTCACAGCTGTGGTGGTGGTCCTGTGTGTATTAGAGTCACATCTGTGGTGGTGGTCCTGTGTGTTAGACTCACAGCTGTGGTGGTGGTCCTGTGTGTTAGACTCACAGCTGTGGTGGTGGTCCTGTGTGTTAGACTCACAGCTGTGGTGGTGGTCCTGTGTGTATTAGAGTCACATCTGTGGTGGTGGTCCTGTGTGTTAGACTCACAGCTGTGGTGGTGGTCCTGTGTGTTAGACTCACAGCTGTGGTGGTGGTCCTGTGTGTTAGACTCACAGCTGTGGTGGTGGTCCTGTGTGTATTAGAGTCACATCTGTGGTGGTGGTCCTGTGTGTTAGACTCACAGCTGTGGTGGTGGTCCTGTGTGTATTAGAGTCACATCTGTGGTGGTGGTCCTGTGTGTTAGACTCACAGCTGTGGTGGTGGTCCTGTGTGTGTTCCCCCCATGTGTCTGTCTCAGGGAGACCCAGTAGATGTCTGAGCCACAGAGCTGCACTGACCAGACCGTCCAACAGCTCTCTCCACAGCTGCAACCTGCAGGGGTTAACACACACACACACACACACACACACACACACACACACACACACACACACACACACACACACACACACACACACACTTTTTTAAATAATCAACTGCACTGTTGATCCATTTCTGTGGTATCCTTTCATTCTTTAGTTTCCCCATCAATATTCCCTCTTCTCTTTTCTCCAGACCGGTGCTGCATCTCTCTCTCCCTCCTCCTCCCTCCCTCCCTCCCTTCTCCTCACCCTATAGCGTTGTGTGGTAGTGGCGTGTGTTGTGTGAGTGGCTGGGTGAGCTCCAGGAGGAGGGTGTTATAGAGGCTCAGAGCCCCCTCTCTGGTGAGCCTCTCCTGGGGTCCATCCTGTTCCCCTTCCCCCTGGGGCAGAGCCAGCACTGCCTGGAGAGGGGAACAGAGAGGAGAGAGGAGAGGAGGGTTAGGTGTGTCCCTTCGGAGATCGGAAGGTTAGGGGTTCCATCCCCGGGCGAGACTCTGTGAATGGGACCTGATGCATCTCTGCTGCGCACGTGAGGTGTGTGTGTGTGTGTGTGTGTACCTGTCGTAGTGTAGACACAGAGAGGTCCCATGCTGTTTCTCTGTCTTCTCCTGTTTCTGCAGTCACCTGCTGCCACAGGCTCTTCAGCGCCTCCACTGTCTCATAACGGTACTGCAACTAGAACCGAGATGGACCAACAGTATACTGTTACAAACACAGTATGGGCCAGTCGTGTGTGTGTGTGTGTGTGTGTGTGTCACTAAACAACCCAACAGAAAGAGGAAGGTGTTATTCAGAAATCAGCTAGAACCATGAATGAACCTAAATCATCGTCATCATAGTAATCACTGAGGACTCCTGTAAGTCTTTGTCCTTCTGTCTGTCTGTCTGTCTGTTTTTAAATATCGAGAGAGAATCCATTCATGTTCAAAGACAAGAGCCACGATGACACATAATTATAGTAATGGCTGATAATGTTGATAATGACCGTGGCTGAAATGTCATCCTATCCGCTATACATAGCATGTCCACCCACTCTGTGTGATAACACCTATCCCCTATATATAGCATGTCCACCCACTCTGTGTGATAACACCTATCCCCTATATATAGCATGTCCACCCACTCTGTGTGATAACACCTATCCCCTATATATAGCATGTCCACCCACTCTGTGTGATAACACCTATCCCCTATATATAGCATGTCCACCCACTCTGTGTGATAACACCTATCCCCTATATATAGCATGTCCCCCCACTCTGTGTGATAACACCTATCCCCTATATATAGTGTGTCCACCCACTCTGTGTGAAAACACCTATCCCCTATATATAGTGTGTCCACCCACTCTGTGTGATAACACCTATCCCCTATATATAGCATGTCCCCCCACTCTGTGTGATAACACCTATCCCCTATATATAGCATGTCCACCCACTCTGTGTGATAACACCTATCCCCTATATATAGCGTGTCCACCCACTCTGTGTGATAACACCTATCCCCTATATATAGCATGTCCACCCACTCTGTGTGATAACACCTATCCCCTATATATAGCGTGTCCACCCACTCTGCCTACATTTACATTTTACATTTAAGTCATTTAGCAGACGCTCTTATCCAGAGCGACTTACAAATTGGTGCATTCACCTTATGACCTCCAGTGGAACAGTAGTGCATCTAAATATTTTCAGGGGGAGGGGGGGGTGAGAGGGATTACTTTATCCTATCCTAGGTATTCCTTAAAGAGGTGGGGTTTCAGGTGTCTCCGGAAGGTGGTGATTGACTCCGCTGTCCTGGCGTCGTGAGGGAGTTTGTTCCACCATTGGGGGGCCAGAGCAGCGAACAGTTTTGACTGGGCTGAGCGGGAACTGTACTTCCTCAGTGGTAGGGAGGCGAGCAGGCCAGAGGTGGATGAACGCAGTGCCCTTAGAGAGTGTGTGATAACACCTATCCCCTATATATAGCATGTCCACCCACTCTGCCTAGAGAGTGTGTGAAAACACCTATCCCCTATATATAGTGTGTCCACCCACTCTGTGTGATAACACCTATCCCCTATATATAGCATGTCCACCCACTCTGTGTGATAACACCTATCCCCTATATATAGTGTGTCCACCCACTCTGTGTGATAACACCTATCCCCTATATATAGCATGTCCACCCACTCTGTGTGATAACACCTATACCCTATATATAGCATGTCCACCCACTCTGAGTGATAACACCTATCCCCTATATATAGCATGTCCACCCACTCTGTGTGATAACACCTATCCCCTATATATAGCATGTCCACCCACTCTGTGTGATAACACCTATCCCCTATATATAGCATGTCCACCCACTCTGTGTGATAACACCTATCCCCTATATATAGCATGTCCACCCACTCTGTGTGATAACACCTATCCCCTATATATAGCATGTCCACCCACTCTGCCTAGAGAGTGTGTGAAAACACCTATCCCCTATATATAGTGTGTCCACCCACTCTGTGTGATAACACCTATCCCCTATATATAGCATGTCCACCCACTCTGTGTGATAACACCTATCCCCTATATATAGCGTGTCCACCCACTCTGTGTGATAACACCTATGCCCTATATATAGCATGTCCACCCACTCTGTGTGATAACACCTATCCCCTATATATAGCATGTCTACCCACTCTGCCTAGAGAGTGTGTGATAACACCTATCCCCTATATATAGCATGTCCACCCACTCTGTGTGATAACACCTATCCCCTATATATAGCATGTCCACCCACTCTGTGTGATAACACCTATCCCCTATATATAGCATGTCCACCTACTCTGTGTGATAACACCTATACCCTATATATAGCGTGTCCACCCACTCTGTGTGATAACACCTATCCCCTATATATAGCATGTCTACCCACTCTGTGTGATAACACCTATCCCCTATATATAGCATGTCCCCCCACTCTGTGTGATAACACCTATCCCCTATATATAGCATGTCCACCCACTCTGTGTGATAACACCTATCCCCTATATATAGCATGTCTACCCACTCTGCCTAGAGAGTGTGTGATAACACCTATCCCCTATATATAGCATGTCCACCCACTCTGTGTGATAACACCTATCCCCTATATATAGCGTGTCCACCCACTCTGTGTGAAAACACCTATCCCCTATATATAGCATGTCCACCCACTCTGAGTGATAACACCTATCCCCTATATATAGCGTGTCCACCCACTCTGTGTGATAACACCTATCCCCTATATATAGCATGTCTACCCACTCTGCCTAGAGAGTGTGTGATAACACCTATCCCCTATATATAGCATGTCTACCCACTCTGTGTGATAACACCTATCCCCTATATATAGCATGTCCACCCACTCTGTGTGATAACACCTATCCCCTATATATAGCATGTCCACCCACTCTGTGTGATAACACCTATCCCCTATATATAGCATGTCCACCCACTCTGTGTGATAACACCTATCCCCTATATATAGCGTGTCCACCCACTCTGAGTGATAACACCTATCCCCTATATATAGCGTGTCCACCCACTCTGAGTGATAACACCTATCCCCTATATATAGCATGTCCACCCACTCTGTGTGATAACACCTATCCCCTATATATAGCATGTCTACCCACTCTGTGTGATAACACCTATCCCCTATATATAGTGTGTCCACCCACTCTGTGTGATAACACCTATCCCCTATATATAGCATGTCCACCCACTCTGTGTGATAACACCTATCCCCTATATATAGCATGTCCCCCCACTCTGTGTGATAACACCTATCCCCTATATATAGTGTGTCCACCCACTCTGTGTGAAAACACCTATCCCCTATATATAGTGTGTCCACCCACTCTGTGTGATAACACCTATCCCCTATATATAGCATGTCCCCCCACTCTGTGTGATAACACCTATCCCCTATATATAGCATGTCCACCCACTCTGTGTGATAACACCTATCCCCTATATATAGCGTGTCCACCCACTCTGTGTGATAACACCTATCCCCTATATATAGCATGTCCACCCACTCTGTGTGATAACACCTATCCCCTATATATAGCGTGTCCACCCACTCTGCCTACATTTACATTTTACAGTTAAGTCATTTAGCAGACGCTCTTATCCAGAGCGACTTACAAATTGGTGCATTCACCTTATGACCTCCAGTGGAACAGTAGTGCATCTAAATATTTTCAGGGGGAGGGGGGGGTGAGAGGGATTACTTTATCCTATCCTAGGTATTCCTTAAAGAGGTGGGGTTTCAGGTGTCTCCGGAAGGTGGTGATTGACTCCGCTGTCCTGGCGTCGTGAGGGAGTTTGTTCCACCATTGGGGGGCCAGAGCAGCGAACAGTTTTGACTGGGCTGAGCGGGAACTGTACTTCCTCAGTGGTAGGGAGGCGAGCAGGCCAGAGGTGGATGAACGCAGTGCCCTTAGAGAGTGTGTGATAACACCTATCCCCTATATATAGCATGTCCACCCACTCTGCCTAGAGAGTGTGTGAAAACACCTATCCCCTATATATAGTGTGTCCACCCACTCTGTGTGATAACACCTATCCCCTATATATAGCATGTCCACCCACTCTGTGTGATAACACCTATCCCCTATATATAGTGTGTCCACCCACTCTGTGTGATAACACCTATCCCCTATATATAGCATGTCCACCCACTCTGTGTGATAACACCTATACCCTATATATAGCATGTCCACCCACTCTGAGTGATAACACCTATCCCCTATATATAGCATGTCCACCCACTCTGTGTGATAACACCTATCCCCTATATATAGCATGTCCACCCACTCTGTGTGATAACACCTATCCCCTATATATAGCATGTCCACCCACTCTGTGTGATAACACCTATCCCCTATATATAGCATGTCCACCCACTCTGTGTGATAACACCTATCCCCTATATATAGCATGTCCACCCACTCTGCCTAGAGAGTGTGTGAAAACACCTATCCCCTATATATAGTGTGTCCACCCACTCTGTGTGATAACACCTATCCCCTATATATAGCATGTCCACCCACTCTGTGTGATAACACCTATCCCTATATATAGCGTGTCCACCCACTCTGTGTGATAACACCTATCCCCTATATATAGCATGTCCACCCACTCTGTGTGATAACACCTATCCCCTATATATAGCATGTCTACCCACTCTGCCTAGAGAGTGTGTGATAACACCTATCCCCTATATATAGCATGTCTACCCACTCTGTGTGATAACACCTATCCCCTATATATAGCGTGTCCACCCACTCTGAGTGATAACACCTATCCCCTATATATAGCATGTCCACCCACTCTGTGTGATAACACCTATCCCCTATATATAGCGTGTCCACCCACTCTGTGTGATAACACCTATCCCCTATATATAGCATGTCCACCCACTCTGTGTGATAACACCTATCCCCTATATATAGCATGTCCACCCACTCTGTGTGATAACACCTATCCCCTATATATAGCATGTCCACCTACTCTGTGTGATAACACCTATACCCTATATATAGCGTGTCCACCCACTCTGTGTGATAACACCTATCCCCTATATATAGCATGTCTACCCACTCTGTGTGATAACACCTATCCCCTATATATAGCATGTCCCCCCACTCTGTGTGATAACACCTATCCCCTATATATAGCATGTCCACCCACTCTGTGTGATAACACCTATCCCCTATATATAGCATGTCTACCCACTCTGCCTAGAGAGTGTGTGATAACACCTATCCCCTATATATAGCATGTCCACCCACTCTGTGTGATAACACCTATCCCCTATATATAGCGTGTCCACCCACTCTGTGTGAAAACACCTATCCCCTATATATAGCATGTCCACCCACTCTGAGTGATAACACCTATCCCCTATATATAGCGTGTCCACCCACTCTGTGTGATAACACCTATCCCCTATATATAGCATGTCCACCCACTCTGTGTGATAACACCTATCCCCTATATATAGCATGTCTACCCACTCTGCCTAGAGAGTGTGTGATAACACCTATCCCCTATATATAGCATGTCTACCCACTCTGTGTGATAACACCTATCCCCTATATATAGCATGTCCACCCACTCTGTGTGATAACACCTATCCCCTATATATAGCATGTCCACCCACTCTGTGTGATAACACCTATCCCCTATATATAGCATGTCCACCCACTCTGTGTGATAACACCTATCCCCTATATATAGCGTGTCCACCCACTCTGAGTGATAACACCTATCCCCTATATATAGCGTGTCCACCCACTCTGAGTGATAACACCTATCCCCTATATATAGCATGTCCACCCACTCTGTGTGATAACACCTATCCCCTATATATAGCATGTCTACCCACTCTGTGTGATAACACCTATCCCCTATATATAGTGTGTCCACCCACTCTGTGTGATAACACCTATCCCCTATATATAGCGTGTCCACCCACTCTGTGTGATAACACCTATCCCCTATATATAGCATGTCCACCCACTCTGTGTGATAACACCTATCCCCTATATATAGCATGTCTACCCACTCTGTGTGATAACACCTATCCCCTATATATAGCATGTCCACCCACTCTGTGTGATAACACCTATCCCCTATATATAGTGTGTCCAACCACTCTGTGTGATAACACCTATCCCCTATATATAGCATGTCCACCCACTCTGAGTGATAACACCTATCCCCTATATATAGCGTGTCCACCCACTCTGTGTGATAACACCTATCCCCTATATATAGCGTGTCCACCCACTCTGAGTGATAACACCCATCCCCTATATATAGCGTGTCCACCCACTCTGAGTGATAACACCTATCCCCTATATATAGCATGTCTACCCACTCTGTGTGATAACACCTATCCCCTATATATAGCGTGTCCACCCACTCTGTGTGATAACACCTATCCCCTATATATAGCATGTCCACCCACTCTGAGTGATAACACCTATCCCTATATATAGCATGTCCACCCACTCTGTGTGATAACACCTATCCCTATATATAGCATGTCCACCCACTCTGAGTGATAACAACTATCCCTATATATAGCGTGTCCACCCACTCTGTGTGATAACACCTATCCCTATATATAGCGTGTCCACCCACTCTGTGTGAAAACACCTATCCCTATATATAGCATGTCCACCCACTCTGAGTGATAACACCTATCCCTATATATAGCGTGTCCACCCACTCTGTGTGATAACACCTATCCCCTATATATAGCATGTCCACCACTCTGTGTGATAACACCTATCCCTATATATAGCATGTCTACCCACTCTGCCTAGAGAGTGTGATAACACCTATCCCCTATATATAGCATGTCTACCCACTCTGTGTGATAACACCTATCCCTATATATAGCATGTCCACCCACTCTGTGTGATAACACCTATCCCCTATATATAGCATGTCCACCCACTCTGTGTGATAACACCTATCCCCTATATATAGCATGTCCACCCACTCTGTGTGATAACACCTATCCCTATATATAGCGTGTCCACCCACTCTGAGTGATAACACCTATCCCCTATATATAGCGTGTCCACCCACTCTGAGTGATAACACCTATCCCTATATATAGCATGTCCACCCACTCTGTGTGATAACACCTATCCCTATATATAGCATGTCTACCCACTCTGTGTGATAACACCTATCCCCTATATATAGTGTGTCCACCCACTCTGTGTGATAACACCTATCCCCTATATATAGCGTGTCCACCCACTCTGTGTGATAACACCTATCCCCTATATATAGCATGTCCACCCACTCTGTGTGATAACACCTATCCCCTATATATAGCATGTCTACCCACTCTGTGTGATAACACCTATCCCCTATATATAGCATGTCCACCCACTCTGTGTGATAACACCTATCCCCTATATATAGTGTGTCCACCCACTCTGTGTGATAACACCTATCCCCTATATATAGCATGTCCACCCACTCTGAGTGATAACACCTATCCCCTATATATAGCGTGTCCACCCACTCTGTGTGATAACACCTATCCCCTATATATAGCGTGTCCACCCACTCTGAGTGATAACACCTATCCCCTATATATAGCGTGTCCACCCACTCTGAGTGATAACACCTATCCCCTATATATAGCATGTCTACCCACTCTGTGTGATAACACCTATCCCCTATATATAGCGTGTCCACCCACTCTGTGTGATAACACCTATCCCCTATATATAGCATGTCCACCCACTCTGAGTGATAACACCTATCCCCTATATATAGCATGTCCACCCACTCTGTGTGATAACACCTATCCCCTATATATAGCATGTCCACCCACTCTGAGTGATAACACCTATCCCCTATATATAGCGTGTCCACCCACTCTGTGTGATAACACCTATCCCCTATATATAGCATGTCCACCCACTCTGAGTGATAACACCTATCCCCTATATATAGCATGTCCACCCACTCTGTGTGATAACACCTATCCCCTATATATAGCATGTCCACCCACTCTGAGTGATAACACCTATCCCCTATATATAGCATGTCCACCCACTCTGAGTGATAACACCTATCCCCTATATATAGCATGTCCACCCACTCTGTGTGAAAACACCCTTTGTTATTGAAATTTCACTTCCTTACGTTAAAAAAACAAAACATTTTTACCAAGACAATATGATTCTTCATGTCCTGAATCATTCAGTGGTGTCTTTCTCTAACACATCATCATATATCTAAAAAGCCGGATGTTGTAACTTAATACATCCCATACTGAGCTCTGTTGACGTAGCGGTGCCGATTTCTCCTAGTGACTTTAGAGGATTTTACATGTTGTGGTGGTCGTTTCTGCGGGTCGCAAAAAGCTAAGTCTGAAAACAAAAGGCTAAGTCTGAAAACAAAAGGCTAAGTCAGTGGAACTGAGAGATTGGACGTTCAGAGCCGTTTTTGGGAGCCTGTGCTTGGGAGTCTGTGGTCGTGACAGTCTATTGATTTTGCGGGGCATCCCCCCCCCCCCCGTCTTTGTTAAAGGTAGACTGAGCCAGATTGCAACGAGCAGCATCGCAGATATTAAGATGAGCTCAATGCAAGACTTTGCTCTCACAGAGGTGCACTTCTCGCTCCGACGACGTGGTAGCCACGGGAACCACGACAGCAGAGAGGCGGTGCCTCTTAGTTGTGGTGGAAATTGAGCGGATATTGTGTCTACTTGGTGCATCTCTCTTCAAGGTGTAGTGTACCTTTGGGTGCATCTCTCTGAGTCTACCTTCAAGGTGTAGTGGACCTTTGGGTTCCTGTTGTGGAAGTGTTCTTCCTCGGTGGTGTAGAGCTCTGCAGGGGAGCTGGGTCTCTCTGGGGTGAGGACGCCTCGTAACACGTCACACACCAACGACCGACACACTGACGCAGCCTCTCTCTGCTGCAGCTCCCTCTACACACACACAGACACACACACACACACACACAGAGACACACACAGAGACACACACAGACACACACAGAGACACACACAGACACACACAGAGACACAGACACACACACACACACACACACAGAGACACACACAGAGACACACACAGACACACACACACACACACACACACACACACACACATACACAAAATTACACATTAACACATGAATACACAAACAAACACAATTATGCTTAAAACAACTGTGAAGTTACAAAAACACACCCTCCCTCCTCACACCCTCCGCCTCCCCCACATCCTCCCTCCCTCCTCCTCACACCCTCCCTCCCTCCCTCCTCCTCACCCCTCCCTCCCTCCCCACATCCTCCCTCCCTCCTCACACCCTCCCTCCCTCCTCACACCCTCCCTCCTCACACCCTCCCCTCCCTCACACCCCCCCCTCCCTCCTCACACCCCTCCCCTTCCTCACACCCCTCTCCCTCCTCACCTCCCTCCCTCCTCATCCTCCCTCCCTCCTCACACCTTCCCTCACCACACCCTCCCTCCTCACCCTCCCTCCCTCCTCACACCTCCCTCCCTCCTCCTCACCCTCCCTCCCTCCCTCACACCCTCCCCTCCTCACACCCCTCTCCCCTCCTCACACCCTCTCCCTCCTCACCTCCCTCCCTCCTCATCCTCCCTCCTCCTCCACCTTCCCTCACCACCCTCCCTCCCTCCCTCACCACACCCTCCCTCCTCACATCCTCCCTCCCTCCTCCCACCCTTCCTCCCCACCCTTCCCTCCCTCCTCACACACTCCCTCCCTCATCACACCCTCCCTCCCTCTTCACACCTCCCTCCCTCCTCCCAGCCTCCTCCCTTCTCACACCCTCACTTCTTCCCCCCACACACACACACAGACCTCCAGAGCGTGTCTCTGGTCAGCGGTCTTGTCCTGGTAAAAACCACGCCCCTCAGTGTCACCTGGATGGAGGCTCCGCCCAGCAGGACAGGGTGTGTGTTGAGACGCCACACCTCTGTCCTGATGCCTGGGACCTCCGACTTAAATATAAACTCTACACGCTTGCTGTCACCTGGTAGAATCACATCTGGTACAGAGATAGATAGAGAGAGACAGAGAGAGATGGGGAGGGGAGAAGGAGAGAGAGAGATGGGGAGGGGAGAAGGAGAGAGAGAGATGGGGAGGGGAGAAGAGAGAGAGATATGGAGAGGGGAGAAGGAGAGAGATGGGGAGAGGGAGAAAGGAGAGAGAGATGGGGAGGGGGAGGGGAGAAGGAGAGAGATGGGGAGGGAGAAGGAGAGAGATATGGAGAGGGAGAAGGAGAGAGAGATGGGGAGGAGAAGGAGAGAGATGAGGAGGGGAGGAGAGAGATGGGGAGGGAAGAAGGAGAGAGAGAGATGGGGAGGGGAGAAGGAGAGAGAGATGGGGGAGGGGGAGAAGGAATGAGAGAGAGAGAGATGGGGAGGAGAAGGAGAGAGAGAGAGAGATGGGGGGAGGGGGAGAAGGGGAGAGAGAGAGAGAGAGAGAGAGAGAGAGAGAGAGAGAGAGATGGGGAGGGGGAGAGAGAGAGGTGGGGAGGGGAGGGGAGAAGGAGAAAGAGATGGATAGAGAGAGAGGAGAGATGGGGAGGGAGAAGGAGAGATAGATGGGGGAGGGGAGAAGGGGGAGTGAGAGAGAGAGATGAGGAGGGGAGAAGGGGAGAGAGAGAGAGATGGGGAGGGGAGGGGGAGAGATAGAGATGGGGAGGGAGAAGGAGAGAGAGATGGATGGATAGAGAGAGAGAGAGAGAGAGAGAGGGGATGGGAGAGAGGGAGAGAGAGATGGGGGAGGAGAGAAGGGAGTGAGAGAGAGAGAGAGAGAGATGGGGAGGGGGAAGGGGAGAGAGAGAGATGAGGGGAGAGAGGGACAGAGAAAGAGAAAGGACACAGCAGGTTGTAATTATGACATGCATTGACATAAATGCTGCCAGCTGAACAAAAACACAGCGTGTGTGTACGTACATGGTGTGTCTGCAAATACATGTGCTGTGTGTGTGTGTGTGTGTGTGTACCTGTGGAGGTGAAGTAGAAGTGCTGTGTGTGTGTGTGTGTGTGTGTGTGTGTGTGTGTGTGTGTGTGTGTGTGTGTGTGTGTGTGTGTGTGTGTACCTGTGGAGGTGTTGAAGTAGAAGTGCTGTGTGTGTGTCTGTGTGTGTACCTGTGGAGGTGTTGAAGTAGAAGTGCTGTGTGTGTGTATGTGTCCTGGCGTCAGGGAAGCTATGTGGTACAGCCAGGCGCTGCCAGCTGTAGTAGACTGCTGTACTGCCCTCGTTCTGCACCTCCATGTCTGAACGGGCTCTCTCTCCTGACAGGGCCTCAAACGTTACCCTGGCGCTGATACCCACCTCCCCCTGGGAGGAGAGAGAGGGAGAGAGGGGGAGAGGGGGAGAGGGAGATAGGGAGGGAGACAGGGCGGAGGGAGAGAGGAAGAGAGAAGAGGTTTTAGAGGAGGATGAAGAAGGAGATTGGGAGGGAGGAGGGAGAGAGAGAGAAGAGGTTTGAGAGGAGGATGAAGAAGGAGATTGGGAGGGAGAGAGAGAGAGAGAGAGAGAGAGAGAGAGAGAAGAGGTTTAAGAAGAGGATGAAGGAGATTGGGAGGGAGGGAGAGAGAGAGAGAGAGAGAGAATATGTTTTAGAGGAGGATGAAGAAGGAGATTGGGAGGGAGGAGGGAGAGAGAGGGAGAGAGAGGAGGGTTGAGAGGAGGATGAAGAAGGAGATTGGGGAGGAGGGAGAGAGAGAGGCGGTTTGAGAGGAGGATGAAGAAGGAGATTGGCAAGAGGCGGCAGGGTAGCCTAGTGGTTAGAGTGTTGGACTAGTAACCGAAAGGTTGCAAGTTCAAATCCCCGAGCTGACAAGGTACAAATCTGTCGTTCTGCCCCTGAACAGGCAGTTAACCCACTGTTCCTAGGCCGTCATTGAAAATAAGAATTTGTTCTTAACTGACTTGCCTAGTAAAATAAAGGTAAAATAAAAAAGAGGAGGGAGAGAGAGAGAGGAGGGTTGAGAGGAGGATGAAGAAGGAGGAGGGAGGGAGAGAGAAGAGGTTTGAGAGGATGGAGAAGGAGAGTGGGAAGGAGGAGAGAGAGAGAAGAGGTTTTAGAGGAGGATGGAGAAGGAGATTGGGAGGGAGGAGGGAGAGAGAGAGAGAAGAGGTTTTAGAGGAGGATAAAGAACGAGATTGGGAGGGAGGAGAGAGAGAGAAGAGGTTTTAGAGGAGGATGAAGAAGGAGATTGGGAGAGAGAGAGAGAGAAGAGGTTTTAGAGGAGGATGAAGAAGGAGATTGGGAGAAGAGGTTTTAGAGGAGGATAAAGAACGAGATTGGGAGGGAGGAGGGAGAGAGAGAGAAGAGGTTTTAGAGGAGGATGAAGAAGGAGATTGGGAGGGAGGAGGGAGAGAGAGAGAAGAGGTTTTAGAGGAGGATGAAGAAGGAGATTGGGAGGGAGGAGGGAGAGAGAGAGAGAGAAGAGGTTTTAGAGGAGGATGAAGAAGGAGATTGGGAGAAGAGGTTTTAGAGGAGGATAAAGAACGAGATTGGGAGGGAGGAGGGAGAGAGAGAGAAGAGGTTTTAGAGGAGGATGAAGAAGGAGATTGGGAGAGAGAGAGAAGAGGTTTTAGAGGAGGATGAAGAAGGAGATTGGGAGAGAGAGAGAAGAGGTTTTAGAGGAGGATAAAGAACGAGATTGGGAGGGAGGAGGGAGAGAGAGAGAAGAGGTTTTAGAGGAGGATGAAGAAGGAGATTGGGAGAGAGAGAGAAGAGGTTTTAGAGGAGGATAAAGAACGAGATTGGGATGGAGGAGGGAGAGAGAGAGAAGAGGTTTTAGAGGAGGATGAAGAAGGAGATTGGGAGGGAGGAGAGAGAGAGAAGAGGTTTTAGAGGAGGATGAAGAAGGAGATTGGGAGGGAGGAGGGAGAGAGAGAGAAGAGGTTTTAGAGGAGGATGAAGAAGGAGATTGGGAGAGAGAGAGAAGAGGTTTTAGAGGAGGATGAAGAAGGAGATTGGGAGGGAGGAGGGAGAGAGAGAGAAGAGGTTTTAGAGGAGGATGAAGAAGGAGATTGGGATGGAGGAGGGAGAGAGAGAGAAGAGGTTTTAGAGGAGGATGAAGAAGGAGATTGGGAGGGAGGAGGGAGAGAGAGAGAAGAGGTTTTAGAGGAGGATGAAGAAGGAGATTGGGAGGGAGGAGGGAGAGAGAAGAGGTTTTAGAGGAGGATGAAGAAGGAGATTGGGATGGAGGAGGGAGAGAGAGAGAAGAGGTTTTAGAGGAGGATGAAGAAGGAGATTGGGATGGAGGAGGGAGAGAGAGAGAAGAGGTTTTAGAGGAGGATGAAGAAGAGATTGGGATGGAGGAGGGAGAGAGAGAAGAGGTTTTAGAGGAGGATGAAGAAGGAGATTGGGATGGAGGAGGGAGAGAGAGAGAGAAAGAGGTTTTAGAGGAGGATGAAGAAGGAGATTGGGAGGGAGGAGGGAGAGAGAGAAGAGGTTTTAGAGGAGGATGAAGAAGGAGATTGGGAGAGAGGAGAGAGAGAGAAGAGGTTTTGGAGGATGAAGGGAGATTGGGAGGGAGGAGAGAGAGAGGTTTTAGGGAGGATGAAGAAGGAGATTGGGAGGGAGGAGAGAGAGAGAAGAGGTTTTAGAGGAGGATGAAGAAGGAGATTGGGAGGGAGGAGAGAGAGAGAAGAGGTTTTAGAGGAGGATGAAGAAGGAGATTGGGGAGGGAGGAGAGAGAGAGAAGAGGTTTTAGAGGAGGATGAAGAAGGAGATTGGGATGGAGGAGGGAGAAGAGGTTTTAGAGGAGGATGAAGAAGGAGATTGGGAGGGAGGAGGGAGAGAGAGAGAAGAGGTTTTAGAGGAGGATGAAGAAGGAGATTGGGATGGAGGAGGGAGAGAGAGAAGAGGTTTTAGAGGAGGATGAAGAAGGAGATTGGGATGGAGGAGGGAGAGAGAGAGAAGAGGTTTTAGAGGAGGAGGAAGAAGGAGATTGGGATGGAGGAGGGAGAGAGGGAGAGAATAGGTTTTAGAGAGGATGAAGAAGGAGATTGGGATGGAGGAGGAGAGAGAGAGAAGAGGGGTTTTAGAGGAGGATGAAGAAGGAGATTGGGATGGAGGAGGGAGAGAGAAGAGAGGTTTAGAGGAGGATGAAGAAGGAGATTGGGATGGAGGAGGGAGAGAGAGAGAAGAGGTTTTAGAGGAGGATGAAGAAGGAGATTGGGAGGGAGGAGGGAGAGAGAGAGAAGAGGTTTTAGAGGAGGATGAAGGAGATTGGGAGGAGGAGGGAGAGAGAGAAGAGGTTTTAGAGGAGTGGGATGAAGAAGTAGATTGGGAGGGAGGAGGGAGAGAGAGAGAAGAGGTTTTAGAGGAGGATGAAGAAGGAGATTGGGAGGGAGGAGGGAGAGAGAGAGAAGAGGTTTAGAGAGGAGGATGAAGAAGGAGATTGGGATGGAGGAGGGAGAGAGAGAGAAGAGGTTTAGAGGAGGATGAAGGAGATTGGGAGGGAGGGAGAGAGAGAGAAGAGTTTTAGAGGAGGATGAAGAAGGAGATTGGGAGGGAGGGGAGGGAGAGAGAGAAAGAGGTTTTAGAGGAGGAGGATGAAGGAGATTGGGATGGAGGAGGGAGAGAGAGAGAAGAGGTTTTAGAGGAGGATGAAGAAGGAGATTGGGATGGAGGAGGGAGAGAGAGAAGAGGTTTTAGAGGAGGAGGGATGAAGAAGGAGATTGGGAGGAGGAGGGAGAGAGAGAGAAGAGGGTTTTAGAGGAGGATGAAGAAGAGGAGATTGGGAGGGAGGAGGGAGAGAGAAGAAGAGGTTTTAGAGGAGGATGAAGAAGGAGATTGGGATGGAGGAGGGAGAGAGAGAGAAGAGGTTTTAGAGGAGGATGAAGAAGGAGATTGGGATGGAGGAGGGAGAGAGAGAGAAGAGGTTTTAGAGGAGGATGAAGAAGGAGATTGGGATGGAGGAGGGAGAGAGAGAGAAGAGGTTTTAGAGGAGGATGAAGAAGGAGATTGGGAGGGAGGAGGGAGAGAGAGAGAAGAGGTTTTAGAGGAGGATGAAGAAGGAGATTGGGAGGGAGGAGGGAGAGAGAGAGAAGAGGTTTTAGAGGAGGATGAAGAAGGAGATTGGGAGGGAGGAGGGAGAGAGAGAGAAGAGGTTTTAGAGGAGGATGAAGAAGGAGATTGGGAGGGAGGAGGGAGAGAGAGAGAAGAGGTTTTAGAGGAGGATGAAGAAGGAGATTGGGATGGAGGAGGGAGAGAGAGAGAAGAGGTTTTAGAGGAGGATGAAGAAGGAGATTGGGAGGGAGGAGGGAGAGAGAGAGAAGAGGTTTTAGAGGAGGATGAAGAAGGAGATTGGGAGGGAGGAGGGAGAGAGAGAGAAGAGGTTTTAGAGGAGGATGAAGAAGGAGATTGGGATGGAGGAGGGAGAGAGAGAGAAGAGGTTTTAGAGGAGGATGAAGAAGGAGATTGGGATGGAGGAGGGAGAGAGAGAGAAGAGGTTTTAGAGGAGGATGAAGAAGGAGATTGGGATGGAGGAGGGAGAGAGAGAGAAGAGGTTTTAGAGGAGGATGAAGAAGGAGATTGGGATGGAGGAGGGAGAGAGAGAGAAGAGGTTTTAGAGGAGGATGAAGAAGGAGATTGGGGGAGGAGGGAGAGAGAGAGAAGAGGTTTAGAGGAGGATGAAGAAGGAGATTGGGAGAGAGAAGAGGTTTTAGAGGAGGATGAAGAAGGAGATTGGGATGGAGGAGGGAGAGAGAGAGAGAGAAGAGGTTTTAGAGGAGGATGAAGAAGGAGATTGGGAGGGAGGAGGGAG
>NW_027037740.1:0-22075 GCF_034236695.1 Oncorhynchus nerka | reverse complement strand
ATGGGTACAGTTAGGACAGAGACCATGGGTACAGTTAGGACAGTGACCGTGGGTACAGTTAGGACAGAGACCATGGGTACAGTTAGGACAGAGACCATGGGTACAGTTAGGATAGAGACCATGGGTACATTTAGGACAGTGACCGTGGGTACAGTTAGGATAGAGACCATGGGTACAGTTAGGGTAGAGACCATGGACAGTTGGACAGGACCGTGGAACAGTTAGGACAGAGACCGTGGGTACAGTTAGGACAGTGACCGTGGGTACAGTTAGGACAGAGACCATGGGTACAGTTAGGACAGAGACCGTGGGTACAGTTAGGACAGAGACCGTGGGTACAGTTAGGACAGTGACCGTGGGTACAGTTAGGACAGAGACCATGGGTACAGTTAGGACAGAGACCATGGGTACAGTTAGGACAGAGACCATGGGTACAGTTAGGACAGAGACCATGGGTACAGTTAGGACAGAGACCATGGGTACAGTTAGGGTAGAGACCGTGGGTACAGTTAGGACAGAGACCATGGGTACAGTTAGGACAGTGACCGTGGGTACAGTTAGGACAGAGACCATGGGTACAGTTAGGACAGAGACCATGGGTACAGTTAGGACAGTGACCGTGGGTACAGTTAGGATAGAGACCATGGGTACAGTTAGGGTAGAGACCATGGGTACAGTTAGGACAGAGACCGTGGGTACAGTTAGGACAGTGACCGTGGGTACAGTTAGGACAGAGACCATGGGTACAGTTAGGACAGAGACCGTGGGTACAGTTAGGACAGAGACCGTGGGTACAGTTAGGACAGAGACCATGGGTACAGTTAGGACAGAGACCGTGGGTACAGTTAGGACATAGACCGTGGGTACAGTTAGGACAGTGACCGTGGGTACAGTTAGGACAGAGACCATGGGTACAGTTAGGACAGAGACCATGGGTACAGTTAGGACAGAGACCATGGGTACAGTTAGGACAGAGACCATGGGTACAGTTAGGACAGAGACCATGGGTACAGTTAGGACAGAGACCATGGGTACAGTTAGGACAGTGACCGTGGGTACAGTTAGGACAGAGACCATGGGTACAGTTAGGACAGAGACCATGGGTACAGTTAGGACAGTGACCGTGGGTACAGTTAGGATAGAGACCATGGGTACAGTTAGGGTAGAGACCATGGGTACAGTTAGGACAGAGACCGTGGGTACAGTTAGGACAGTGACCGTGGGTACAGTTAGGACAGAGACCATGGGTACAGTTAGGACAGAGACCGTGGGTACAGTTAGGATAGAGACCGTGGGTACAGTTAGGACAGAGACCATGGGTACAGTTAGGACAGAGACCGTGGGTACAGTTAGGACAGTGACCGTGGGTACAGTTAGGACAGAGACCATGGGTACAGTTAGGACAGAGACCGTGGGTATAGTTAGGACAGAGACCGTGGGTACAGTTAGGACAGAGACCGTGGGTACAGTTAGGACAGTGACCGTGGGTACAGTTAGGACAGAGACCATGGGTACAGTTAGGACAGAGACCGTGGGTACAGTTAGGACAGAGACCATGGGTACAGTTAGGACAGAGACCATGGGTACAGTTAGGACAGAGACCATGGGTACAGTTAGGACAGAGACCATGGGTACAGTTAGGACAGAGACCGTGGGTACAGTTAGGGTAGAGACCATGGGAACAGTTAGGACAGAGACCATGGGTACAGTTAGGACAGAGACCGTGGGTACAGTTAGGACAGAGACCATGGGAACAGTTAGGACAGAGACCGTGGGTACAGTTAGGATAGAGACCATGGGTACAGTTAGGACAGAGACCATGGGTACAGTTAGGACAGAGACCGTGGGTACAGTTAGGACAGAGACCATGGGTACAGTTAGGGTAGAGACCGTGGGTACTAAAGGACAGAGACCATGGGTACAGTTAGGATAGAGACCGTGGGTACAGTTAGGACAGAGACCATGGGTACAGTTAGGACAGAGACCGTGGGTACAGTTAGGACAGAGACCATGGGTACAGTTAGGACAGAGACCATGGGTACAGTTAGGACAGAGACCGTGGGTACAGTTAGGACAGAGACCGTGGGTACAGTTAGGACAGAGACCGTGGGTACAGTTAGGACAGAGACCATGGGTACAGTTAGGACATAGACCATGGGTACAGTTAGGACAGAGACCATGGGTACAGTTAGGACAGAGACCGTGGGTACAGTTAGGACAGAGACCGTGGGTACAGTTAGGACAGAGACCATGGGTACAGTTAGGATAGAGACCGTGGGTACAGTTAGGACAGAGACCATGGGTACAGTTAGGACAGGGCCGTGGGCAGTTGGGACAGAGACCGTGGGTACAGTTAGGATAGAGACCATGGGTACAGTTAGGGTAGAGACCATGGTACAGTTAGGACAGGAACCGTGGGTACAGTTAGGACAGAGACCGTGGGTACAGTTAGGACAGTGACCGTGGGTACAGTTAGGACAGAGACCATGGGTACAGTTAGGACAGAGACCGTGGGTACAGTTAGGACAGAGACCGTGGGTGCAGTTAGGACAGTGACCGTGGGTACAGTGGACAGAGACCATGGGTACAGTTAGGACCCAGAGACATGGTACAGTTAGGACAGAGACCATGGGTACAGTTAGGACAGAGACCATGGGTACAGTTAGGACAGAGACCATGGGTACAGTTAGGACAGAGACCGTGGGTACAGTTAGGGACAGAGACCATGGGTACAGTTAGGACAGAGACCATGGGTACAGTTAGGACAGAGACCGTGGGTACAGTTAGGACAGAGACCATGGGAACAGTTAGGACAGAGACCGTGGGTACAGTTAGGATAGAGACCATGGGTACAGTTAGGACAGAGACCATGGGTACAGTTAGGACAGAGACCGTGGGTACAGTTAGGACAGAGACCATGGGTACAGTTAGGGTAGAGACCGTGGGTACTAAAGGACAGAGACCATGGGTACAGTTAGGATAGAGACCGTGGGTACAGTTAGGACAGAGACCATGGGTACAGTTAGGACAGAGACCGTGGGTACAGTTAGGACAGAGACCATGGGTACAGTTAGGACAGAGACCATGGGTACAGTTAGGACAGAGACCGTGGGTACAGTTAGGACAGAGACCGTGGGTACAGTTAGGACAGAGACCGTGGGTACAGTTAGGACAGAGACCATGGGTACAGTTAGGACAGACCATGGGTACAGTTAGGACCCATGGGTACAGTTAGGACAGGAGCCGTGGTACAGTAGGACAGGAGACCGTGGGTACAGTTAGGACAGAGACCATGGGTACAGTTAGGATAGAGACCGTGGGTACAGTTAGGACAGAGACCATGGGTACAGTTAGGGTAGAGACCGTGGGTACTAAAGGACAGAGACCATGGGTACAGTTAGGATAGAGACCGTGGGTACAGTTAGGACAGAGACCATGGGTACAGTTAGGACAGAGACCGTGGGTACAGTTAGGACAGAGACCATGGTACAGTTAGGACAGAGACCATGGGTACAGTTAGGACAGGACCGTAGGTACAGTTAGGACAGAGGCCGTGGTACAGTTAGGACAGAGACCATGGGTACAGTTGGGGTAGAGACCATGGGTACAGTTAGAGACATAGACCATGGGTACAGTTAGGACAGAGACCATGGTACAGTTAGGACAGAGACCGTGGTACAGTTAGGACAGAGACCGTGGGTACAGTTAGGACAGAGACCATGGGTACAGTTAGGATAGAGACCGTGGGTACAGTTAGGACAGAGACCATGGGTACAGTTAGGACAGAGACCGTGGGTACAGTTAGGACAGAGACCGTGGGTACAGTTAGGACAGAGACCATGGGTACAGTTAGGACAGAGACCGTGGGTACAGTTAGGACAGTGACCGTGGGTACAGTTAGGACAGAGACCATGGGTACAGTTAGGACAGAGACCGTGGGTATAGTTAGGACAGAGACCGTGGGTACAGTTAGGACAGAGACCGTGGGTACAGTTAGGACAGTGACCGTGGGTACAGTTAGGACAGAGACCATGGGTACAGTTAGGACAGAGACCGTGGGTACAGTTAGGACAGAGACCATGGGTACAGTTAGGACAGAGACCATGGGTACAGTTAGGACAGAGACCATGGGTACAGTTAGGACAGAGACCATGGGTACAGTTAGGACAGAGACCGTGGGTACAGTTGGTAGAGACCATGGGAACAGTTAGGACAGAGACCATGGGTACAGTTAGGACAGAGACCGGGGTACAGTTAGGACAGAGACCATGGGAACAGTTAGGACAGAGACCGTGGGTACAGTTAGGATAGAGACCATGGGTACAGTTAGGACAGAGACCATGGGTACAGTTAGGACAGAGACCGTGGGTACAGTTAGGACAGAGACCATGGGTACAGTTAGGTAGAGACCGTGGGTACTAAAGGACAGAGACCATGGGTACAGTTAGGATAGAGACCGTGGTACAGTTAGGACAGAGACCATGGGTACAGTTAGGACAGAGACCGTGGGTACAGTTAGGACAGAGACCATGGGTACAGTTAGGACAGAGACCATGGGTACAGTTAGGACAGAGACCGTGGGTACAGTTAGGACAGAGACCGTGGTACAGTTAGGACAGAGAATCGGGTACAGTTAGGACATAGACCATGGGTACAGTTAGGACATAGACCATGGGTACAGTTAGGACAGAGACCATGGGTACAGTTAGGACAGAGACCGTGGGTACAGTTAGGACAGAGACCGTGGGTACAGTTAGGACAGAGACCATGGGTACAGTTAGGATAGAGACCGTGGGTACAGTTAGGACAGAGACCATGGGTACAGTTAGGACAGAGACCGTGGGTACTAAAGGACAGAGACCATGGGTACAGTTAGGACAGAGACCATGGGTACAGTTAGGACAGAGACCATGGGAACAGTTAGGACAGAGACCATGGGTACAGTTATGGTAGAGACCATGAGTACTAAAGGACAGAGACCATGGGTACAGTTAGGATAGAGACCATGGGTACAGTTAGGACAGAGACCGTGGGTACAGTTAGGGTAGAGACCGTGGGTACAGTTAGGGTAGAGACCGTGGGTACAGTTAGGGTAGAGACCGTGGGTACAGTTAGGACAGAGACCATGGGTACAGTTAGGACAGAGACCGTGGGTACAGTTAGGACAGAGACCATGGGAACAGTTAGGACAGAGACCGTGGGTACAGTTAGGATAGAGACCATGGGTACAGTTAGGACAGAGACCATGGGTACAGTTAGGACAGAGACCGTGGGTACAGTTAGGACAGAGACCATGGGTACAGTTAGGGTAGAGACCGTGGGTACTAAAGGACAGAGACCATGGGTACAGTTAGGATAGAGACCGTGGGTACAGTTAGGACAGAGACCATGGGTACAGTTAGGACAGAGACCGTGGGTACAGTTAGGACAGAGACCATGGGTACAGTTAGGACAGAGACCATGGGTACAGTTAGGACAGAGACCGTGGGTACAGTTAGGACAGAGACCGTGGGTACAGTTAGGACAGAGACCGTGGGTACAGTTAGGACATAGACCATGGGTACAGTTAGGACATAGACCATGGGTACAGTTAGGACAGAGACCGTGGGTACAGTTAGGACAGAGACCGTGGGTACAGTTAGGACAGAGACCATGGGTACAGTTAGGATAGAGACCGTGGGTACAGTTAGGACAGAGACCATGGGTACAGTTAGGACAGAGACCGTGGGTACTAAAGGACAGAGACCATGGGTACAGTTAGGACAGAGACCATGGGTACAGTTAGGACAGAGACCATGGGAACAGTTAGGACAGAGACCATGGGTACAGTTATGGTAGAGACCATGGGTACTAAAGGACAGAGACCATGGGTACAGTTAGGATAGAGACCATGGGTACAGTTAGGACAGAGACCGTGGGTACAGTTAGGGTAGAGACCGTGGGTACAGTTAGGGTAGAGACCGTGGGTACAGTTAGGGTAGAGACCGTAACAGTTAGGACAGAGACCGTGGGTACTAAAGGACAGAGACCATGGGTACAGTTAGGACAGAGACCATGGGTAACAGTTAGGACAGAGACCATGGGTACAGTTAGGACAGAGACCATGGGTACAGTTAGGACGGAGACCCGTGGGTACAGTTAGGACAGAGACCGTGGGTACAGTTAGGACAGAGACCGTGGGTACAGTTAGGACATAGACCATGGGTACAGTTAGGACCCAGAGACCATGGGTACAGTTAGGACAGAGACCATGGGTACAGTTAGGGTAGAGACCATGGGTACAGTTAGGACAGAGACCATGGGTACAGTTAGGGGTAGAGACCATGGGTACAGTTAGGCAGAGACCGTGGGTACTAAAGAACAGAGACCATGGCTGCTCTGCAGGTGTGTTAGATAGAAATATGAGTGGTCATGACTGTGGTGTCAAAGTTAAACTATCACCTACAGCCCAACTAAGGCTGAGAACACCGTTCTGTTGATGTTCATGTCTGTGTGTTTGCATCATCACACACTGTCAGAAATGGTCAAGGCACGCAAACAGAGACGACTGGAGAGAAATGGGATCAGAGAGTGGGGTGGTGTGTACTGGCGTGTGTGTGTGTACTGGTGTGTGTGTACTGGTGTGTGTGTGTGTGTGTACTGTTGTGTGTGTGTGTGTGTGTGTGTGTACTGGTGTGTGTGTACTGGTGTGTGTGTGTGTACTGTTGTGTGTGTGTACTGGTGTGTGTGTGTGTGTGTGTGTGTGTGTGTGTGTGTGTGTGTGTGTACTGGTGTGTGTGTACTGGTGTGTACTGGTGTGTGTGTGTGTGTACCGTTGTGTGTGTGTGTACTGGTGTGTACTGGTGTGTGTGTGTGTACCGGTGTGTTCGTGTGCAAAATTAATAGTTATTTTAAGTCATCTTCCTTCAGACAGGGATGGATGAGAGGAAAGAAGGGTGCTGGGTAATTTGTCAGAGCAGCACTCAGCACCCCTCTGTCCCCTGTCCCACTAGGTTGTCAATAGCATCTCTCTCTCTCTCTCTCTCTCTCTCTCTCTCTCTCTCATTCGCTATTACTCGCTCTAACTTCCCCCATTCTCTCTTCTCTCTCTCTCTCTCTGCCTGCATCTCTCCCACAACTCCAGAAGCTTAATGGTAATATCCATACCATACCACAAAGTATTCTCCTGAGTACAGCGGGACATTAGGCCAAAATACATACAGTACCTGTCAACAGTTTGGACACACTTCTCATTCAAAAGGGTGCTCTTTATCTTACTATGTTCTACATTGTAGAATAATAATGAAGACATCAAAAGGATGAAATAACACATATGGAATTATGTAGTAACCAAAAGTATTTGGAATATTTTATATTCTTCAAAGTAGCCACCCTTTGCCTTGATGACAGCTTTGCACTCTTGGCATTCTCTCAAACCAGCTTCAAGAGGAATGCTTTTCCAACAGTCTTGAAGGAGTTCCTACATATGCTGAGCACTTGTTGGCTGCTTTTCCTTCACTCTGCGGTCCAACTCATCCCAAACCATCACAATTGGGTTGAGGTTGGGGGATTGTGGAGGCCAGGTCATCTGATGCAGCACTCCATCACTCTCCTTCTTGGTCAAAAGCCCTTACACAGCCTGGAGGTGTGTTGGGTCATTATCCTGCTGAAAAACAAATGATAGTCCCACTAAGCACAAACCAGATGGGATGGCGTATCGCTGCAGAATGCTGTGGTAGCCATGCTGCTTAAGTGTGCCTTGAATTCTAAATAAATCACTGACAGTGTCACCAGCAAAGCACCATCACACCTCCTCCTCCGTGATTCACGGTGGAAACCACACATGTGGAGATCATCCGTACACCTACTCTGCGTCTCATAAAGACACGGCGGTTGAGCCCAAGCAAGTCTCTTCTTCTTATTGGTGTCCTTTAGTAGTGGTTTCTTTGCAACAATTTGACCATGAAGGCCTGATTCATGCAGTCTCCTCTGAACAGTTGTTAAGATGTCTGTTACTTGAACTCTGTAAAGCATTTATTTGGGCTGCAATTTCTGAGGCTGGTAACTCTAATGAACGTATCCTCTGCAGCAGAGGTAACTCTGGGTCTTCCTTTCCTGTGGCGGTCCTCATGAGAGACAGTTTCATCATCTTGATGGTTTTTGTTTAACACTTTTTTGGTTACTACATGATTCCATATGTGTTATTTCATAGTTTTGTTGTCTTCACTATTATTCTACAATGTAGAAAATAGTCAAAATAAAGAAAGACCCTTGAATGAGTAGGTTTGTCCAAACTTTTGGCTGGTACTGTAGAAACAGACAGTTATAATGCTGTTTATTTGATAGGAATTGATGTGTTTCTGCTGTACAGCAATAGTCCTCTCAGGTTTGTAAACTAGTGGTGATCAGTCAGTGGTCAGTCATCCCGCTCATTTAATCCACCAATTAACCAGCGGAGTAATGAGTTGATGAAGTGATGGACCTTCTAATCTCTCACCTCTGACCTCTATACCCCCTGACCTTAGCCCTGTTGGCCCCTGCTGACGGACAGTGAACATCTTTACGTGAGAGTAGCAGGGAGAAGTTGATGTCTCTTTGTGTGTGTGTGTGTGTGTGTGTGTGTGTGTGTGTGAGAGAGTTAGAGTCTGTGGTAGTGGTGGTAAAGCCAGAGAGACAGAGACAAAGAGGGAAGAGACAGAACAAGAGAATAGAGAGAGAAACTGAGTTCCTAAGTGTATCTAAGGCCACCGTATGTAGACTAAAGGAAACCGATCTGCTTGAGGAAGCGCAGGGTGATGATGGTATCAGATTAGCTCAGCTCAGATTAGCTTCTGATATCCCATCAGTCAAATCAGCCCAACATCAATGACTGTGCAACTCTATCTCTCTGTATCTCTGATCTGGAATCTGGAGCACAGCAGAGCAAATAGAGGACGTCTGCTTCCTGTTGTTGGGTTGTCAGAGGCATTCATGGTGGGACCACAAGGACCAAGTAACCTGATCAGGAAAAGTTCTGGTCCTAATGAGGAAAACCTCTGGCCTCCTAGGGTTGACAAGATGCTGGTACCTTTCTTTTCAGAAATCCATTTTGAAGGATTTCCAGTTGGAGGATTTCCCTTCTTGCTTATCCACTCCTGATTCTGGGAAACTCCAAATGGGACTTCTGGAAAACCTAGGAACTTTGGTAAAGTTAGGATTACTGGTATCTGGCATCTCTACTCTGAGGCATGTGACTAACAGAGAAGGAGAGAGAACTGTGGTCTGAGCTGTGTGTTGTTACAGTGAATGTGTATTAGTGATGGGGGAATTATACAATTACGTTAGATGATATTATTTTTGACGATATATCATATTGTTTTGACAATATCGCAATTTAATTGTTGTACTTGTTGGCTGTACCTGCACCAAACTCCAGTATTTTTCCTTCATAGCTTGTTCTCCATCTTCTCTTTAAGTAGGGAGGCCATTTGTGTTCTGCACAACTTGTTCCTCTGCAGCAGACGTATGGTGAGCAATATGTTTGGAACATCGAATCGTAGTTAAATCACAGTGTCAAATTGCAATACGTATATAATCATGGGAATCGCAATACATATCGTATCGGCACCTATGCATCTTGATAATATCGTATCGTGAGGTTCCTGGCAATTCCCAGCCAAAGTGTTACAATGGTTTGACCTCTAGAGGGTGTTGTTTTACCCATGTAGGATTATTAAGCAGATGAACCATGATCCATCTCATTTCTGTTATTACACAGGGCAACACCTTGACAACATGCCAGCTGGACCTTTTACTGTGTCCTCTGGTGTGGGAGTTGATGTGATTCACAGGGCTGGTTAATGGAGGTTTGGCATGTGATGTTACCCTGCAGGTGGCTCATCTGTTAGGTTATGTTGTGTTGTGTGTCAGGACTCTGTGTCTGTATTTTCCTGTGTGTGTGTGTGTGTGTGTGTGTGTGTGTGTGTGTGTGTGTGTGTGTGTGTGTGTGTGTGTGTGTGTGTGTGTGTGTGTGTGTGTGTGTGTGTGCGTGCGTGCGTGCGTGCGTGCGTGCGTGCGTGCGTGCGTGCGTACGTGCGTGCGTGCGTGCGTGTAATAGATGGTTAACCTCTGGAGTTCTCTTGTCAGCAGTGTTAGACAGAGGAAGGCTCAGCAGTGTTAGACAGAGGAAGGCTCAGCAGTGTTAGACAGAGGAAAGCTCAGCAGTGTTAGACAGAGGAGGCTCAGCAGTGTTAGACAGAGGAAGGCTCAGCAGTGTTAGACAGAGGAAGGCTCAGCAGTGTTAGACAGAGTGTAAGTCGCTCTGGATAAGAGCGTCTGCTAAATGACTTAAATGTAAATGTAAATGTAAAAGGAGGCTCAGCAGTGTTAGACAGAGGAAGGCTCAGCAGTGTTAGACAGAGGAAGGCTCAGCAGTGTTAGACAGAGGAAAGCTCAGCAGTGTTAGACAGAGGAAGGCTCAGCAGTGTTAGACAGAGGAAGGCTCAGCAGTGTTAGACAGAGGAAGGCTCAGCAGTGTTAGACAGAGGAAGGCTCAGCAGTGTTAGACAGAGGAGGCTCAGCAGTGTTAGACAGAGGAGGCTCATTAGTGTTAGACAGAGGAGGCTCAGCAGTGTTAGACAGAGGAGGGCTCAGCAGTGTTAGACAGAGGAAGGCTCAGCAGTGTTAGACAGAGGAAGGCTCAGCAGTGTTAGACAGAGGAGGCTCAGCAGTGTTAGACAGAGGAGGCTCAGCAGTGTTAGACAGAGGAAGGCTCAGCAGTGTTAGACAGAGGAGCAGTGTTAGACAGAGGAGGCTCAGCAGTGTTAGACAGAGGAGGGCTCAGCAGTGTTAGACAGAGGAGGCTCAGCAGTGTTAGACAGAGGAAGGCTCAGCAGTGTTAGACAGAGGAGGCTCAGCAGTGTTAGACAGAGGAAGGCTCAGCAGTGTTAGACAGAGGAGGCTCAGCAGTGTTAGACAGAGCTCAGCAGTGTTAGACAGAGGAGGCTCAGCAGTGTTAGACAGAGGAGGCTCAGCAGTGTTAGACAGAGGAGGCTCAGCAGTGTTAGACAGAGAGGCTCAGCAGTGTTAGACAGAGGAAGGCTCAGCAGTGTTAGACAGAGGAGGCTCAGCAGTGTTAGACAGAGGAAGGCTCAGCAGTGTTAGACAGAGGAAGGCTCAGCAGTGTTAGACAGAGGAGGCTCAGCAGTGTTAGACAGAGGAAGGCTCAGCAGTGTTAGACAGAGGAAGGCTCAGCAGTGTTAGACAGAGGAAGGCTCAGCAGTGTTAGACAGAGGAGGCTCAGCAGTGTTAGACAGAGGAGGCTCAGCAGTGTTAGACAGAGGAAGGCTCAGCAGTGTTAGACAGAGGAGGCTCAGCAGTGTTAGACAGAGGAAGGCTCAGCAGTGTTAGACAGAGGAGGCTCAGCAGTGTTAGACAGAGGAGGCTCAGCAGTGTTAGACAGAGGAAGGCTCAGCAGTGTTAGACAGAGGAAAGCTCAGCAGTGTTAGACAGAGGAAGGCTCAGCAGTGTTAGACAGAGGAGGCTTAGCAGTGTTAGACAGAGGAGGCTCAGCAGTGTTAGACAGAGGAGGCTCAGCAGTGTTAGACAGAGGAGGCTCAGCAGTGTTAGACAGAGGAGGCTTAGCAGTGTTAGACAGAGGAGGCTCAGCAGTGTTAGACAGAGGAGGCTCAGCAGTGTTAGACAGAGGAGGCTCAGCAGTGTTAGACAGAGGAGGCTCAGCAGTGTTAGACAGAGGAAGGCTCAGCAGTGTTAGACAGAGGAAAGCTCAGCAGTGTTAGACAGAGGAAGGCTCAGCAGTGTTAGACAGAGGAGGCTTAGCAGTGTTAGACAGAGGAGGCTCAGCAGTGTTAGACAGAGGAGGCTCAGCAGTGTTAGACAGAGGAGGCTCAGCAGTGTTAGACAGAGGAAGGCTCAGCAGTGTTAGACAGAGGAGGCTCAGCAGTGTTAGACAGAGGAAGGCTCAGCAGTGTTAGACAGAGGAGGCTCAGCAGTGTTAGACAGAGGAGGCTCAGCAGTGTTAGACAGAGGAAGGCTCAGCAGTGTTAGACAGAGGAGGCTCAGCAGTGTTAGACAGAGGAGGCTCAGCAGTGTTAGACAGAGGAAGGCTCAGCAGTGTTAGACAGAGGAAGGCTCAGCAGTGTTAGACAGAGGAAGGCTCAGCAGTGTTAGACAGAGGAGGCTCAGCAGTGTTAGACAGAGGAGGCTCAGCAGTGTTAGACAGAGGAAGGCTCAGCAGTGTTAGACAGAGGAGGCTCAGCAGTGTTAGACAGAGGAAGGCTCAGCAGTGTTAGACAGAGGAGGCTCAGCAGTGTTAGACAGAGGAGGCTCAGCAGTGTTAGACAGAGGAAGGCTCAGCAGTGTTAGACAGAGGAAAGCTCAGCAGTGTTAGACAGAGGAAGGCTCAGCAGTGTTAGACAGAGGAGGCTTAGCAGTGTTAGACAGAGGAGGCTCAGCAGTGTTAGACAGAGGAGGCTCAGCAGTGTTAGACAGAGGAGGCTCAGCAGTGTTAGACAGAGGAAGGCTCAGCAGTGTTAGACAGAGGAGGCTCAGCAGTGTTAGACAGAGGAAGGCTCAGCAGTGTTAGACAGAGGCTCAGCAGTGTTAGACAGAGGAGGCTCAGCAGTGTTAGACAGAGGAAGGCTCAGCAGTGTTAGACAGAGGAGGCTCAGCAGTGTTAGACAGAGGAGGCTCAGCAGTGTTAGACAGAGGAAGGCTCAGCAGTGTTAGACAGAGGAGGCTCAGCAGTGTTAGACAGAGGAAGACAGAGAAGGCTCAGCAGTGTTAGACAGAGGAAGGCTCAGCAGTGTTAGACAGAGGAAGGCTCATCAGTGTTAGACAGAGGAGGCTCAGCAGTGTTAGACAGGAGGCTCAGCAGTGTTAGACAGAGGAAGGCTCAGCAGTGTTAGACAGAGGAAGGCTCAGCAGTGTTAGACAGAGGAAGGCTCAGGTGTTAAGAGGAGGCTCAGCAGTGTTAGTCAGCAGTGTTAGAAAGGAAGGCTCAGTTCAGAGGAAGGCTCAGGAAGCAGTGGTATTGAAAGGTGTTCTATGTGGACAGAGTCTCTGTCTGTCCTCTCTGATATGACTGACTCTTTATACTGTGTATTTGTGCTGTGGAAGTGTCTTTCTCCTTCCTGCAGCATCTCTGTGTGTTTGTTGTTTAGTGTTTTTGTGCTCTGTTCCCTGATCTGTGTGTGTTTAATCCTGTGTGTTCAGGTGGTATCATTTCCAGTCAGTGAGAGTTGTGGTGGTCTTTCCCCTCACATCTGCAATGTGTGTATGTCATGATGGTGGTGACACACTCATAGACCCCCTTCCCCCTCTACACACACTTTCTCTCTATCTCTCTCTCTTTATACTCTCTCTCTCTCTCTCTCTCTCTCTCTCTTCTCTCTGTCTGTCTGTCTGTCTCTGTCTCTCTCTATCTCTCTCCCGCTTGCTCTCTTCCTCTCTCTAGCATTTTCTCTCTCTCTCTCTCTCTCTCTCTCTCTCTCTCTCTCTCTCTCTCTCTCTCTCTCTCTCTCTCTCTCTCTCTGTCTGTCTGTCTGTCTGTCTGTCTCTGTCTCTCTCTCTATCTCTCTCCCGCTTGCTCTCTCCCTCTCTCTCTCTCTCTCTCGCTCTCTCAATTCAATTCAATTTAAGGACTGTATTGGCATGGGAAACATATGTTAACATTGCCAAAGCAAGAGAAGTAGATAATAAACAAAAGTGAAATTTGCAATAAAAATGAACAGTCACTTTACTCTCACAGTAGTTCCAAAAGAATAAAGACATTTCAAATGTCACATGTATTTACAATGGTGTTTATTCTTCACTGGTTGCCCTTTTCGTGTGGCAACAGGTCACAAATATTGCTGCTGTGATGGCACACTGTATTTCACCCAGTAGATATGGCAGTTTATCAAAATTGGGTTTGTTTTCAAATCCTTTGTGGGTCTGTGTAATCTGAGGGAAATATGTCTCTCTAATATGGTCATACATTTGGCAGGAGGTTAGGAAGTGCAGCTCAGTTTCACTTTGTGGGCAGTGTGCACATAGGCTGTCTTCTCTTGAGAGCCATGTCGGCCTTTCTCAATAGCAAGGCTATGCTCACTGAGTCTGTACATAGTCAAAGCTTTCCTTGATTTTGGGTCAGTCACAATGGTCAGGTATTCTGCCGCTGTGTACTCTCTGTTTAGGGCCAAATAGCATTCTAGTTTGCTCTGTTTTTTTGTTAATTCTTTCCAATGTGTCAAGTAGTTATCTTTTGTTTTCTCATGATTTGTTTGGGTCTAATTGTGCTGCTGTCCTGGGGCTCTGTAGGGTGTGTTTGTGTTTGTGAACAGAGCCCCAGGACCAGCTTGCTTAGGGACTCTTCTCCATCTCTCTGTAGGTGATGGCTTTGTTATGGAAGGTTTGGGAATCGCTTCCTTTTAGTTGGTTATAGAATTTAACGGCTCTTCTGGATTTTGATAATTAGTGGGTATATCTATCTCTCTCTCTCTCTTTCTCTCTCTCTCTCTCTCTCTCTCTCTCTCTCTCTCTCTCTCTCTCTCTCTGTCTGTGGTGTGTGGCTGTGTGTCATTGTGTCTGACAATACCGTGAGCCAGGCGGTGATGTCACTCTCCATAGGAGGCAGGATCAGGACAGGAACCTCCATCCACTCATCCACATAACTACCCACACATCCACTTTGTCCACCCTCCTGCTCCCCTGTCTCTCTCTGGATGCCCCAGGACTCTCCGGTTCCATGCTGCCTTCCTATTATACCCTGTTTCTCCTCTTCTCCTCCTTTCTGTCCTGATTCCTCCTCCTCCTTTCTGCCCTGATTCTTCCTGTTTATCCTGGCCTGTAAAGCTCCCCTGAGGTTGTGAGTCGCTCTGGGATGCTGTGCATTGGGATGCTGTGTTCCCTCCAACAGCCCAACATGACTCACCCACTCATCCCGGCTGTCTCCATTAGCTGTCCAACAGCTCCAGTGTGTGTGAGGTTGGTGAGGGCCTGAGCCTCTAATCGGCTGTTTATGAATGAACAATGTGTTTTAAACATTGGCAGCCATTTTGGTGTTTAATCAAATAGGCCCAGTGTGTAAATCAAACTGTGGGGAGGTTCTGTGGATATGTTCCCTCCTGTCTATCAACTCTATGCATATAATGCTGTCAATAAGACATGGACTGCGTCCCAAAAGGCACTCTGTTCCCTACATGGTGCACTACTTTGACCAGAGCACTATGAGCCCTGCTCAGAAGTAGTGCACTATAAAGGGAATGGGTTTCCATTCAGGACCTGTGAAGGAGATCGTTTCTGGTCTCATTCACAAAGACACAGCGCGTTCACTTGGCTTGGAGGAACAGAAACATGAAGACATTGGATGCTGAGAGAGAGAGAGAGAGAGAGAGGAGAGAGAGAGAGAGAGAGAGAGAGAGAGAGAGAGAGAGAGAGAGAGGAGGGAGAGAGAGAGAGAGAGAGAGAGAGCTTTGCTGTCTGGAATTCAATGTGCCTTAATCGTGGGTGTGGATCACATAGCTGCAGAGGAAGATGTGTAATTAAACATGATGAACAATCCAGGTGAGAGGACAGTGGGTTGTAGTGCGTGGAAACTAACCAGGTGAGAGGACAGTGGGTTGTAGTGTGTGGAAACTAACCAGGTGAGAGGACAGTGGGTTGTAGTGTGTGGAAACTAACCAGGTGAGAGGACAGTGGGTTGTAGTGTGTGGAAACTAACCAGGTGAGAGGACAGTGGGTTGTAGTGTGTGGAAACTAACCAGGTGAGAGGACAGTGGGTTGTAGTGTGTGGAAACTAACCAGGTGAGAGGACAGTGGGTTGTAGTGTGTGGAAACTAACCAGGTGAGAGGACAGTGGGTTGTAGTGCGTGGAAACTAACCAGGTGAGAGGACAGTGGGTTGTAGTGTGTGGAAACTAACCAGGTAAGAGGACAGTGGGTTGTAGTGTGTGGAAACTAACCAGGTGAGAGGACAGTGGGTTGTAGTGCGTGGAAACAATCCAGGTGAGAGGACAGTGGGTTGTAGTGTGTGGAAACTAACCAGGTGAGAGGACAGTGGGTTGTAGTGTGTGGAAACTAACCAGGTGAGAGGACAGTGGGTTGTAGTGCGTGGAAACTAACCAGGTGAGAGGACAGTGGGTTGTAGTGCGTGGAAACTAACCAGGTGAGAGGACAGTGGGTTGTAGTGTGTGAAACTAACCAGGTAAGAGGACAGTGGGTTGTAGTGTTGAAACTAACCAGGTGAGAGGACAGTGGGTTGTAGTGTGTGGAAACTAACCAGGTGAGAGGACAGTGGGTTGTAGTGTGTGGAAACTAACCAGGTGAGAGGACAGTGGGTTGTAGTGTGTGGAAACTAACCAGGTGAGAGGACAGTGGGTTGTAGTGCGTGGAAACTAACCAGGTGAGAGGACAGTGGGTTGTAGTGTGTGGAAACTAACCAGGTGAGAGGACAGTGGGTTGTAGTGTGTGAAACTAACCAGGTGAGAGGACAGTGGGTTGTAGTGCGTGAAACTAACCAGGTGAGAGGACAGTGGGTTGTAGTGCGTGGAAACTAACCAGGTGAGAGGACAGTGGGTTGTAGTGTGTGGGAAACAACCAGGTGAGAGGACAGTGGGTTGTAGTGCGTGGAAACTAACCAGGTGAGAGGACAGTGGGTTGTAGTGCGTGGAAACTAACCAGGTGAGAGGACAGTGGGTTGTAGTGTGTGAAACTAACCAGGTGAGTGGACAGTGGGTTGTTGTGTGTGGAAACTAACCAGGTGAGAGGACAGTGGGTTGTAGTGTGTGAAACTAACCAGGTGAGAGGACAGTGGGTTGTAGTGTGTGAAACTAACCCAGGTGAGAGGACAGTGGGTTGTAGTGTGTGAAACTAACCAGGTGAGAGGACAGTGGGTTGTAGTGCGTGGAAACTAACCAGGTGAGAGGACAGTGGGTTGTAGTGTGTGGAAACTAACCAGGTGAGAGGACAGTGGGTTGTAGTGTGTGGGGAAACTAACCAGGTGAGAGGACAGTGGGTTGTAGTGTGTGAAACTAACCAGGTGAGAGGACAGTGGGTTGTAGTGTGTGGAAACTAACCAGGTGAGAGGACAGTGGGTTGTAGTGTGTGGAAACTAACCAGGTGAGAGGACAGTGGGTTGTAGTGTGTGGAAACTAACCAGGTAAGAGGACAGGTTGTAGTGTGTGGAAACTAACCAGGTGAGAGGACAGTGGGTTGTAGTGCGTGAAACTAACCAGGTGAGAGGACAGTGGGCTGTAGTGTGTGGAAACTAACCAGGTGAGAGGACAGTGGGTTGTAGTGTGTGGAAACTAACCAGGTGAGAGGACAGTGGGTTGTGAGTGTGTGTGAAACTAACCAGGTGAGAGGACAGTGGGTTGTAGTGTGTGGAAACAGCAGGTGAGAGGACAGTGGGTTGTAGTGTGAAACTAACCAGGTGAGAGGACAGTGGGTTGTAGTGTGTGGAAACTAACCAGGTGAAGGACAGTGGGTTGTAGTGTGTGGAAACTAACCAGGTAGAGGACAGTGAAGGTTATATTGTGTGGAAACTAACAGAGTGAGAGGACAGTGGGTTGTAGTGTGTGGAAACTAACCAGGTGAGGGGACAGTGGGTTGTAGTGTGTGGAAACTAACCAGGTGAGAGGACAGTGGGTTGTAGTGTGTAGGCTTAACCAGGTGAGGAGGACAGTGGGTTGTAGTGTGTGGAAACTAACCAGGTGAGAGGACAGTGGGTTGTAGTGTGCAGAGCAACTTGGGTGAGGACAGTGGGTTGTAGTGTGTGGAAACTAACCAGGTGAGAGGACAGTGGGTTGTAGTAATGTGAAACTAACCAGCTAAGAGGACAGTGGGTTGCTTAGTGTGTGGAAACTAACCAGGTGAGGACAGTGGGTTGTAGTGCGTGGAAACTAACCAGGTGAGGATGATGGGTTGCCATTGTGTGGAAACTAACCAGGTGAGAGGACAGTGGGTTGTAGTGTGTTTAAGTAACCAGGTGAGGGACAGTGGGTTGTGGTGTGGAAACTAACCAGGTGAGAGGACAGTGGGTTGTAGTGTGTGGAAACTAACCAGGTGAGGGACAGTGGGTTGTAGTGTGTGGAAACTAACAGGTGAGAGGACAGTGGGTTGTAGTGTGTGGAAACTAACCAGGTGAGAGGACAGTGGGTTGTAGTGTGTGTAACCAGGTGAGAACAGTGGAGTTGTAGTGTGTGGAAACTAACCAGGTGAGGACAGTGGGTTGTAGTGCGTGAAACTAACCAGGTGAGAGGACAGTGGGTTGTAGTGTGTGGAAACTAATCAGGTGAGAGGACAGTTGGGTTGTAGTGTGTGGAAACCAACCAGGTGAGAGGACAGTGGGTTTATGTGTGTGGAAACTAACCAGGTGAGAGGACAGTGGGTTGTAGTGTGTGAGGGACAGTGGGTTGTGTGCGGAAACTAACCAGGTGAGAGGACAGTGGGTTGTAGTATGGAAAACTAACCAGGTGAGGCAGTGGGTTGTAGTGTGTGAAACCAACTTGAGCAGAGGACAGTGGGTTGTAGTGCGTGAACCTAACCAGGTGAGGACAGTGGGTTGTAGTGTGTGGAAACTAACCCGGTGAGAGGACAGTGGGTTGTAGTGTGGGAAACTAACAGGTGAGGGACAGTGGGTTGTAGTGTGGAAACTAACCAGGTGAGAGGACAGTGGGTTGTAGTGTGTGGGAAACTAACCAGGTGAGGAGGACAGTGGAGTTGTAGTGTGTGGAAACTAACCAGTTGAGACAGTGGGTTGTAGTGTGTGAAACTAACCAGGTGAGAAGGACAGTGGGTTGTAGTTTGTGAAACTAGCAGGTGAGAGGACAGTGGGTTGTAGTGTGTGAAACTAACCAGGTGAGGAAGGGACAGTGGGTTGTAGTGCGTGGAAACTAACCAGGTGAGAGGACAGTGGGTTGTAGTGTGTGGAAACTAACCAGGTAAGAGGACAGTGGGTTGTAGTATGTGGAAACTAACCAGGTGAGAGGACAGTGGAGTTGCCAGTGTGATGGAAACAATCCAGGTGAGAGGACAGTGGTTGTAGTGTGTGAAACTAACCAGGTGAAGGGACAGTGGGTGCGGTGTGGAAACTAACCAGGTGAGAGGACAGTGGGTTGTAGTGTGTGGAAACTAACCAGGTGAGAGGACAGTGGGTTGTAGTGTGTGGAAACTAACCAGGTGAGAGGACAGTGGGTTGTAGTGTGTGGAAACTAACCAGGTGAGAGGACAGTGGGTTGTAGTGTGTGGAAACTAACCAGGTGAGAGGACAGTGGGTTGTAGTGTGTGAAACTAACCAGGTGAGAGGACAGTGGGTTGTAGTGTGTGGAAACTAACCAGGTGAGAGGACAGTGGGTTGTAGTGTGTGGAAACTAACCAGGTGAGAGGACAGTGGGTTGTAGTGTGTGGAAACTAACCAGGTGAGAGGACAGTGGGTTGTAGTGTGTGGAAACTAACCAGGTGAGAGGACAGTGGGTTGTAGTGTGTGGAAACTAACCAGGTGAGAGGACAGTGGGTTGTAGTGCTGTGGAAACTAACCAGGTGAGAGGACAGTGGGTTGTAGTGTGTGGAAACTAACCAGGTGAGAGGACAGTGGGTTGTAGTGTGTGGAAACTAACCAGGTGAGAGGACAGTGGTTGTAGTGCGTGGAAACTAATCCAGGTGAGAGGACAGTGGGTTGTAGTGTGTGGAAACTAACCAGGTGAGAGGACAGTGGGTTGTAGTGTGTGGGAACTAACCAGGTGAGAGGACAGTGGGTTGTAGTGCGTGGAAACTAACCAGGTGAGAGGACAGTGGGTTGTAGTGCGTGGAAACTAACCAGGTGAGAGGACAGTGGGTTGTAGTGCGTGGAAACTAACCAGGTGAGAGGACAGTGGGTTGTAGTGTGTGGAAACTAACCAGGTGAGAGGACAGTGGGTTGTAGTGCGTGGAAACTAACCAGGTGAGAGGACAGTGGGTTGTAGTGTGTGGAAACTAACCAGGTAAGAGGACAGTGGGTTGTAGTGTGTGGAAACTAACCAGGTGAGAGGACAGTGGGTTGTAGTGCGTGGAAACAATCCAGGTGAGAGGACAGTGGGTTGTAGTGTGTGGAAACTAACCAGGTGAGAGGACAGTGGGTTGTAGTGTGTGGGAACTAACCAGGTGAGAGGACAGTGGGTTGTAGTGTGTGGAAACTAACCAGGTGAGAGGACAGTGGGTTGTAGTGTGTGGAAACTAACCAGGTGAGAGGACAGTGGGTTGTAGTGCGTGGAAACTAACCAGGTGAGAGGACAGTGGGTTGTAGTGTGTGGAAACTAACCAGGTGAGAGGACAGTGGGTTGTAGTGTGTGGAAACTAACCAGGTGAGAGGACAGTGGGTTGTAGTGTGTGGAAACTAACCAGGTGAGAGGACAGTGGGTTGTAGTGCGTGGAAACTAACCAGGTGAGAGGACAGTGGGTTGTAGTGTGTGGAAACTAACCAGGTGAGAGGACAGTGGGTTGTAGTGTGTGGAAACTAACCAGGTGAGAGGACAGTGGGTTGTAGTGCGTGGAAACTAACCAGGTAAGAGGACAGTGGGTTGTAGTGTGTGGAAACTAACCAGGTGAGAGGACAGTGGGTTGTAGTGCGTGGAAACTAACCAGGTGAGAGGACAGTGGGCTGTAGTGTGTGGAAACTAACCAGGTGAGAGGACAGTGGGTTGTAGTGTGTGGAAACTAACCAGGTGAGAGGACAGTGGGTTGTAGTGTGTGGAAACTAACCAGGTGAGAGGACAGTGGGTTGTAGTGTGTGGAAACTAACCAGGTGAGAGGACAGTGGGTTGTAGTGTGTGAAACTAACCAGGTGAGAGGACAGTGGGTTGTAGTGTGTGGAAACTAACCAGGTGAGAGGACAGTGGGTTGTAGTGTGTGGAAACTAACCAGGTGAGAGGACAGTGGGTTATATTGTGTGGAAACTAACCAGGTGAGAGGACAGTGGGTTGTAGTGTGTGGAAACTAACCAGGTGAGAGGACAGTGGGTTGTAGTGTGTGGAAACTAACCAGGTGAGAGGACAGTGGGTTGTAGTGTGTGGAAACTAACCAGGTGAGAGGACAGTGGGTTGTAGTGTGTGGAAACTAACCAGGTGAGAGGACAGTGGGTTGTAGTGTGTGGAAACTAACCAGGTGAGAGGACAGTGGGTTGTAGTGTGTGAAACTAACCAGGTGAGAGGACAGTGGGTTGTAGTGTGTGGAAACTAACCAGGTAAGAGGACAGTGGGTTGTAGTGTGTGGAAACTAACCAGGTGAGAGGACAGTGGGTTGTAGTGCGTGGAAACTAACCAGGTGAGAGGACAGTGGGTTGTAGTGTGTGAAACTAACCAGGTGAGAGGACAGTGGGTTGTAGTGTGTGAAACTAACCAGGTGAGAGGACAGTGGGTTGTAGTGTGTGGAAACTAACCAGGTGAGAGGACAGTGGGTTGTAGTGTGTGGAAACTAACCAGGTGAGAGGACAGTGGGTTGTAGTGTGTGGAAACTAACCAGGTGAGAGGACAGTGGGTTGTAGTGCGTGAAACTAACCAGGTGAGAGGACAGTGGGTTGTAGTGTGTGGAAACTAACCAGGTAAGAGGACAGTGGGTTGTAGTGTGTGGAAACTAACCAGGTGAGAGGACAGTGGGTTGTAATGCGTGGAAACAATCCAGGTGAGAGGACAGTGGGTTGTAGTGTGTGAAACTAACCAGGTGAGAGGACAGTGGGTTGTAGTGTGTGGAAACTAACCAGGTGAGAGGACAGTGGGTTGTAGATGCGTGGAAACTAACCAGGTGAGAGGACAGTGGGTTGTAGTGTGTGGAAACTAACCAGGTGAGAGGACAGTGGGTTGTAGTGCGTGAAACTAACCAGGTGAGAGGACAGTGGGTTGTAGTGTGTGAAACTAACCAGGTGAGAGGACAGTGGGTTGTAGTGCGTGGAAACTAACCAGGTGAGAGGACAGTGGGTTGTAGTGTGTGGAAACTAACCAGGTGAGAGGACAGTGGGTTGTAGTGTGTGGAAACTAACCAGGTGAGAGGACAGTGGGTTGTAGCGTGAAACTAACCAGGTGAAGGACAGTGGGTTGTACTGTGGAGGAAACTAACCAGGTGAGAGGACAGTGGGTTGTAGTGTGTGG
>NW_027037739.1:0-22050 GCF_034236695.1 Oncorhynchus nerka | reverse complement strand
TACAGGCTTCGTACAGGCTACAGTACTTCCGGCGCCGACAGAGATGGCCGCCTCGCTTCGCGTTCCTAGGGAAACTATGCAGTTTTTTGTTTTTTTACGTGTTATTTCTTACATTAGTACCCCAGGTCATCTTAGGTTTCATTACATACAGTCGAGAAGAACTACTGAATATAAGATCAGCGCCAACTCACCATCAGTACGACCAATATGTTTTCTTCGCGACGCTGATCCGGTGTTCTGCCTCACAAACAGGACAACGGAATGGATCGCATGCAGCGACCCAAGGAAACGACCAAAAGAGGGAAACGAGGCGGTGTTCTGGTCAGACTCAGAAAAGGGCACATCGCGCACCACTCCCAGCATTCTTCTTGCCAATGTCCAGTCTCTGACAACAAGGCTGACGAAATCCGAGCAAGGGTAGCATTCCAGAGGGACATCAGAGACTGCAACGCTTCTCTGCTTCACGGAAACATGGCTTACTGGGAAGACGCTATCCGATGCGGTGCAGCCAACGGGTTTCTCCACGCATCGCGCCCCGACAGAAACAAACATCTTTCTGGTAAGAAGAGTGGCGGGCGTATGCCTCATGACTAACGACATGGTGTGATGAAGGAAACATACAGGAACTCAAATCCTTCTGTTCACCTGATTTAGAATTCCTCACAATCAAATGTAGACCGCATTATCTTCCAAGAGAATTCTCTTCGATTATAATCACAGCCGTATATATCCCCCCAAGCAGACACATCGATGGCTCTGAACGAACTTTATTTAACTCTTGCAAACTGAAACCATTTATCCGGAGGCTGCATTCATTGTAGCTGGGGATTTTAACAAAGCTAATCTGAAAACAAGACTCCCTAAATTTTATCAGCATATCGATTGCGCAACCAGGGTGGTAAAACCTTGGATCATTGTTACTCTAACTTCCGCGACGCATATAAGGCCCTGCCCCGCCCCTTTCGGAAAAGCTGACCACGACTCCATTTTGTTGATCCCTGCCTACAGGCAGAAACTAAAACAAGAGGCTCCCACGCTGAGGTCTGTCCAACGCTGGTCAGACCAAGCTGACTCACACTCCAAGACTGCTTCCATCACGTGGACTGGGACATGTTTCGTATTGCGTCAGATAAAATATTGACGAATACGCTGATTCGGTAGTCTCCATTAGAACGTGCGTTGAAGATGTCGTTCCCATAGCAACGATAAAAACATTCCCTAACCAGAAACCGTGGATTGATGGCAGCATTCGTGAAACTGAAAGCGCAACCACTGCTTTTAATCAGGGCAAGGTGTCTGGCAACATGACCGAATACAAACAATGCAGCTATTCCCTCCGCAAGGCTATTAAACAAGCTAAGCGTCAGTACAGAGACAAAGTAGAATCTCAATTCAATGGCTCAGACACAAGAGGCATGTGGCAGGGTCTACAGTCAATCACGGACTACAAGAAGAAACCCAGCCCAGTCACGGACCAGGATGTCTTGCTCCCAGGCAGACTAAATAACTTTTTGCCCGCTTTGAGGACAATACAGTGCCACTGACACGGCCTGCAACGAAAACATGCGGTCTCTCCTTCACTGCAGCCGAGGTGAGTAAGACATTTAAACGTGTTAACCCTCGCAAGGCTGCAGGCCCAGACGGCATCCCCAGCCGCGCCCTCAGAGCATGCGCAGACCAGCTGGCCGGTGTGTTTACGGACATATTCAATCAATCCCTATACCAGTCTGCTGTTCCCACATGCTTCAAGAGGGCCACCATTGTTCCTGTTCCCAAGAAAGCTAAGGTAACTGGGCTAAACGACTACCGCCCCGTAGCACTCACTTCCGTCATCATGAAGTGCTTTGAGAGACTAGTCAAGGACCATATCACCTCCACCCTACCTGACACCCTAGACCCACTCCAATTTGCTTACCGCCCAAATAGGTCCACAGACGATGCAATCTCAACCACACTGCACACTGCCCTAACCCACCTGGACAAGAGGAATACCTATGTGAGAATGCTGTTCATCGACTACAGCTCGGCATTCAACACCATAGTACCCTCCAAGCTCGTCATCAAGCTCGAGACCCTGGGTCTCGACCCCGCCCTGTGCAACTGGGTACTGGACTTCCTGACGGGCCGCCCCCAGGTGGTGAGGGTAGCAACAACATCTCCTCCCCGCTGATCCTCAACACGGGGCCCCACAAGGGTGCGTTCTGAGCCCTCTCCTGTACTCCCTGTTCACCCACGACTGCGTGGCCATGCACGCCTCCAACTCAATCATCAAGTTTGCGGACGACACAACAGTGGTAGGCTTGATTACCAACAACGACGAGACGGCCTACAGGGAGGAGGTGAGGGCCCTCGGAGTGTGGTGTCAGGAAAATAACCTCACACTCAACGTCAACAAAACTAAGGAGATGATTGTGGACTTCAGGAAACAGCAGAGGGAACACCCCCTATCCACATCGATGGAACAGTAGTGGAGAGGGTAGCAAGTTTTAAGTTCCTCGGCATACACATCACAGACAAACTGAATTGGTCCACTCACACTGACAGCGTCGTGAAGAAGGCGCAGCAGCGCCTCTTCAACCTCAGGAGGCTGAAGAAATTCGGCTTGTCACCAAAGCACTCACAAACTTCTACAGATGCACAATCGAGAGCATCCTGGCGGGCTGTATCACCGCCTGGTACGGCAACTGCTCCGCCCTCAACCGTAAGGCTCTCCAGAGGGTAGTGAGGTCTGCACAACGCATCACCGGGGCAAACTACCTGCCCTCCAGGACACCTACACCACCCGATGTTACAGGAAGGCCATAAAGATCATCAAGGACATCAACCACCCGAACCACTGCCTGTTCACCGCTATCATCCAGAGGCGAGGTCAGTACAGGTGCATCAAAGCTGGGACCGAGAGAGACTGAAAAACAGCTTCTATCTCAAGGCCATCAGACTGTTAAACAGCCACCACTAACATTGAGTGGCTGCTGCCAACACACTGTCATTGACACTGACCCAACTCCAGCCACTTTAATAATGGGAATTGATGGGAAATGATGTAAATACGTATATCCTGTACTCTATCATCGACTGCATCCTTATGTAATACATATCACTAGCCACTTTAACTATGCCACTTTGTTTTACTTTGTCTACATACTCATCTCATATGTATATACTGTACTCGATACCATCTACTGTATGCTGCTCTGTACCATCACTCATTCATATATCCTATGTACATATTCTTTATCCCCCTTACACTGTGTATAAGACAGTAGTTTTGGAATTATTAGTTAGATTACTTGTTGGTTATCACTGCATTGTCGGAACTAGAAGCACAAGCATTTCGCTACACTCGTATTAACATCTGCTAACCATGTGTATGTGACAAATAACATTTGATTGGATTGGATTTGATTTGATTTAGATTTGTACAGGCTACATACAGGCTACGTAAAGCCTTCATACAGGCTACATACAGGCTACATACAGGGCTTCAAACAGGCTACATACAGGCTACATACAGGCTACATGCAGGCTTCGTACAGGCTTCTGAGGCTTCATACAGGCTACATACAGCCTTCATTGCAGGCTACATACAGGCTTCATACAGGCTACATACGAGCTTCATACAGGCTACATACAGGCTTCATACAGGCTACATAAATGTTGCATACAGCCTTCATACAGGCTACATACAGCCTTCACAGGCTACATACAGCCTTCATACAGGCTACATACAGCCTTCATACAGGCTACATACAGCCTTCATACGGGCTACATACAGCCTTCATACAGGCTACATTAAGGCTATTTTAACAGTCTAATATCTATTTAACAGTCTAATATCTATTTAACAGTCTAATATCTATTTAACAGTCTAATATCTATTTAACAGTCTAATAGCTATTTAACAGTTATCTAATTCAGTACCGTTTGCCGGACCGTAGCCACGTGAAAGTGGTGCACTATATAGGGAATAGGGCCTGGTCTAAAGTAGTGCACTATATGGGAATAGGGCCCTGGTCTAAAGTAGTGCACTATATAGGAATAGGGCCCTGGTCTAAAGTAAAGCACTATATGGAATAGGGCCCTGGTCTAAGTAGTGCACTATACTTGAGAATAGGGCTCTGGTCTAAAGTAGTGCACTATATAGGGAATAGGGCCCTGGTCTAAAGTAGTGCACTATATAGGGAATAGGGCCCTGGTCTAAGTAGTGCACTATAGGGAATAAGGGTCTGGTCTAAAGTAGTGCACTATATATAGAGAATAGGGCCCTGGTCTAAAGTAGTGCACTATAGGGAATAGGGCCCTGGGTCACAAAGTAGTGCACTATATAGGGAATAGGGCTCTGGTCTAAGTAGTGCACTATATGGGAATAGGGATCTGGTCTAAAGTAGTGCACTATATAGGGAATAGGGCCCTGGTCTAAATCAGTACACTATATAGGGAATAGGGTCCTGGTCTAAAGTAGTGCACTATATAGGGAATAGGGCTCTGGTCTAAAGTAAGTGCACTATATAGGGAATAGGGTGCAATTTGAGCAGACCAAGGATAAACTTATTTTTTGTATTTGGCGGGGGGGGGTTCTTGCATTGGAATTATATTGAATTCTGTTTATATCACGCTGTACCACAATAAGTATCACAATAAAGTTCAAATGCGGAGACCATTGAGTGCTTTTGACCAAGAAGTGCCGCATCTTCAGTAACTGAATATTCCTCGCTCTTCCTATGATCCAGTTGCTATTAAATAAATGTTTTTTTGGGGGGGGGGGCAGAAAACCATGCATCTTGCATCTTGGGTAATAGGATTCTATAGGCTAACCTGGGCTGGCTCCTCCGTTCCAAGATCGTCAGGAACAGTCGGAGTTGGAGGAGGGATTGTGGAGCCATTATCCTGGCGACACTTGTTGAAGCCTCTTAGCTGGAGGTCGGCAGCATCCTCGCTACCGGGCTTGACGGCGGCCTTGTGGTTTTCATTTCTGATATTCATCGCGGCAGTGGCAGATTAGCTGGTTAAAGTGAAAATGGCGAATAACACTAACGCCTGTTACAGCTGGCTAAGAGGCTAACTCTAAAGTGGGGGGGCGTGAGGCGCAGTTCAGTGAAGCAGGTTCAACTGTAAGCTTGACCCCGTCCTTTATAAATCAAAATATTACAAGCGGAGGTCTTTCACGTTATTTTAGCACAGAGGAGCACTGTTTTTTGTTATGGGAAACCAGAGGTCATGCCTAACGCCCAGGACTTTCCATAGCCCCAGTACACTCTGTCCATGGTGCTGACACAGCACAGCGGAGGTACAGATTTTGCACCTACCGGTCACTCAATCATTTGAACTTTGTTGCTGTTTTTATATTGGGACATAAAACTAAACTGAAGGGGTCTCTCTTGCCCTGCATTTGAACTTTGCTGCTGTTTTTATATTGGGACATAAACTAAACTGAAGGGTCTCTCTTGCCCTGCATTTGAACTTTGTTGCTGTTTTTATATTGGGACATAAAACTAAAACTGAAGGGGTCTCTCTTGCCCTGCATTTGAACTTTGTTGCTGTTTTATATTGGGACATAAAACTAAAACTGAAGGGGTCTCTCTTGCCCTGCATTTGAACTTTGTTGCTGTTTTTATATTGGGACATAAAACTAAAACTGAAGGGGTCTCTCTTGCCCTGCATTTGAACTTTGTTGCTGTTTTTATATTGGGACATAAAACTAAAACTGAAGGGGTCTCTCTTGCCCTGCATTTGAACTTTGTTGCTGTTTTTATATTGGGACATAAAACTAAAACTGAAGGGGTCTCTCTTGCCCTGCATTTGAACTTTGTTGCCGTTTTTATATTGGGACATAAAACTAAAACTGAAGGGGTCTCTCTTGCCCTGCATTTGAACTTTGTTGCCGTTTTTATATTGGGACATAAAACTAAAACTGAAGGGTCTCTCTTGCCCTGCATTTGAACTTTGTTGCCGTTTTTATATTGGGACATAAAACTAAAACTGAAGGGGTCTCTCTTGCCCTGCATTTGAACTTTGTTGCCGTTTTTATATTGGGACATAAAACTAAAACTGAAGGGGTCTCTCTTGCCCTGCATTTGAACTTTGTTGCTGTTTTTATATTGGGACATAAAACTAAAACTGAAGGGGTCTCTCTTGCCCTGCATTTGAACTTTGTTGCTGTTTTTATATTGGGACATAAAACTAAAACTGAAGGGGTCTCTCTTGCCCTGCATTTGAACTTTGTTGCTGTTTTTATATTGGGACATAAAACTAAAACTGAAGGGGTCTCTCTTGCCCTGCATTTGAACTTTTTTTGCTGTTTTATATTGGGACATAAAACTAAAACTGAAGGGTCTCTCTTGCCCTGCATTTGAACTTTGTTGGCTGTTTTTATATTGGGACATAAAACTAAAACTGAACTTCTTGTTTGCTGTTTTTTTATATTGGGACATAAAACTAAAACTGAAGGGGTCTCTCTTGCCCTGCATTTGAACTTTGTTGCTGTTTTTATTTATATCGGGACATATACAGTGGGGCAGGTCGCAATTGTAAGAGGACAGAGGAGCCTCTTAAAGAAGAAGTTACAGGTCTGTGAGAGCCAGAAATATTGCTTGTTTGTAGGTGACCAAATACTTATTTTGCACCATAATTTGCAAATAAATTCATAAAAATCCTACAATGTGATTTCTGGATTTTTACAGCCTCTCTCATCTTTTTAAGTGGGAGAACTTACACACAATTGGTGGCTGACTAAATACTTTTTGCCCCAGTGTAACAAAATAAATATAAATATATAACTAAATAAATATATAACTAAAACTGTAGGAGTTAAGCCACTCTTTGCCATGGCAACATGCATTCACACATAGAAACAAAAACAAACATTCAGACACAGATGCTCAAATGCACACAAACAGTCAACTCTTCAATGGGCAGTAGCGCAGAGCCATTGTGAATCCTATCTCTGCATGTGAGACCCACAGACATCAGATTGCTGGCCCTGTCCTACTGATGAAAATACCTACCTGAAGGCAGACTGATCCTGTTCCCGTCCTTCAGTTTGAGCCGTGAGCGTCTGAACTTGCCCTGCCTGCTCTCCACGGGGTTTCTCCTGATACAGCTGGTGGATGATAACGTTCAGCTCTCTCTCCAGGATGTGGATCTCCCTCTCCGCCAGCTCCTGCTCCCTCCTCCTCCCCTAAGCTCCTCCTCTTGGCTCTTCTGCTGTAGCGCAAAGAACGACTCAGCTCCTCCTCCCACGACCTCAGCTCCTGGAGAAAGGTTAGAGGTCAGGGAGATTCTTTGTGGTGCGATTTTTGTTTTTCGGGGGGGATTATAGATGACACTACAGCATATCACTCTGCATAGCCTGGTTCAACAACCATTAAAGTTGGCAAGACAGCACAAACAAATCTCGTGGGCCCCATATTGTATAATATGGAAACCGCCCCGACAGAGGCCTTTGATCTTTTGAAAGCTGACTGAGAATCCGCTACCTTCTCCTGACTCTGAGCTGGTCGAACATCTCCTGAATCTCCATCTTCCAGTCGTCCTGCAGGGAGTGGAAGGACTCGACTGGCATCTCGAAGAAGCCCGATTCCTCTATAGTTGTCAGCTGGTCCAGGATACTGGTGAAGAGAGTCGTAGGTGGGGGTCTGGACTCCAGCAGTCTGGAGGAGAAGAAGAAGAAGTTAATAAAGGTGGTGTGTTTAGATGTACCACAGATAGAACAATGAGACAGATATTTCACTGGATGTGATAAATGTGAAGCATCCTGTTGGCCGTTTCCACTCACTACCAAATATGGTGGTGAGAGGAAGCCAATAGTGGCCCGGCAGTGGGAGAAGGAGATGGATTTTGGCCGACATTCTGCTACTGTTCTCATTGATGAAACATTTGATCTCAATACAGTTTTCGGTTTCCAAACTACAATATTTTACAAACAGAGTGGACTAAGTTTTATAGATTTGACCCTTTGCCAAATTTGCGTTGTTCAGATGGAGTGGAAGGGCGAATTAAATTACTGCACAAGCGCATTTCAAAGTAGGCGTTCCTTAACGGAAATATGCAAATAGATGCTAGAACGCGCCAATAGGCTCCTGCTAGCTCGTGCTTGGCTCTGCCCACCTTCTGCCTGTTCTGCCCCACTATGATTCATTTTTGTTTCCATTGGAAGCGACATGCTGTGATCTATCTTAGGTTAGTTATAAAATCTTTGATGTAATGTTTTGTTAGTATCTCTCTCTCTATATATAATAAATATATACACTACCGGTCAAAAGTTATATATATATATATATGACGGGCACTCATGGATCTACAGGTGGACCTCAATGAAAATACCTAACAATCTATCTATTATGGATCAGGATGGAGATGGATATATGGCCTCACTTATATACATACTCTTATAAGAAATAATCTGTATTATTAAGGTAACGAGGTGGCTGTATTGAAGAATACGTTCTGTCAGAACAGGTGGCTGTTGGCCTCACTGAAGAATACCTAACAGAAATCATCTTACCTTCCCATAAGATGGGCGAAGGGCTCTGGGCAGGTGGCTGTTGGCCTCACTGAAGAATACCTAACAGAAATCATCTTACCTTCCCCATAAGATGGGCGAAGGGCTCTGGGCAGGTGGCTGTTGGCCTCACTGAAGAATACCCAACAGAAATCATCTTACCTTCCCATAAGATGGGCGAAGGGCTCTGGGCAGGTGGCTGTTGGCCTCACTGAAGAATCACCTAACAGAAATCATCTTACCTTCCCATAAGATGGGCGAACTGGGCTCTGATGGCAGGTGGCTGTTGGCCTCACTGAAGAATACCTAACAGAAATCATCTTACCTTCCCATAAGATGGGCGAAGGGCTCTGGGCAGGTGGCTGTTGGCCTCACTGAAGAATACCTAACAGAAATCATCTTACCTTCCCATAAGATGGGCGAAGGGCTCTGGGCAGGTGGCTGTTGGCCTCACTGAAGAATACCTAACAGAAATCATCTTACCTTCCCATAAGATGGGCGAAGGCTCTGGGCAGGTGGCTGTTGGCCTCACTGAAGAATACCTAACAGAAATCATCTTACCTTCCCATAAGATGGGCGAAGGGCTCTGGGCAGGTGGCTGTTGGCCTCACTGACTGAAGGAATACCTAACAGAAATCATCTTACCTTCCCATAAGATGGGCGAAGGGCTCTGGGCAGGTGGCTGTTTGCCTCACTCACTGATGGGCGAAGAATACCTAACAGAAATCATCTTACCTTCCCATAAGATGGGCGAAGGGCTCTGGGCAGGTGGCTGTTGGCCTCACTGAAGAATACCTAACAGAAATCATCTTACCTTCCCATAAGATGGGCGAAGGGCTCTGGACAGGTGGCTGTTGGCCTCACTGAAGAATACCTAACAGAAATCATCTTACCTTCCATAAGATGGGCGAAGGGCTCTGGACAGAAGTGGCTGTTGGCAGGTGGCTGCTGGCCCCACTGAAGAATACCTAACAGAAATCATCTTACCTTCCATAAGATGGGCGAAGGGCTCTGGACAGGTGGAAGGGATGGGCAACGCCAGCTTATTCATGGCTACTCCATACGCCACCGCGAGACAATCAATGCCCCTGAATGGGACTTCTCCCGTCAGCAGCTCCCACAGAAGAACCCCGTAGCTACAGGGTCGGGAGGAAGAGATCAGGAAAGAGATGGAAGACGTTATGGAAACAGAAAAATGGGATTTCTGGGAATTTTGGGAAAGGTACCGGAATTTTGAAACCTTTTGCTTCATAGGCTTATATTTCTCTTTCTGTCTTTCTTTTGTCAGTATCAGCAGGAAACAGAATGGCATAATTCAGAATAGACAGCAGAGAGGATAGACAGCATAGAGAATAGACAGCATAGAGGATAGACAGCATAGAGAATAGACAGCATAGAGAATAGACATAGAGAGAGGATAGACAGCAGGAGGATAGAGAATAGACAGCAGAGAGAATAGACAGCATAGAGAATAGACAGCAAGAATAGACAGCATAGACAGCAGAGAGGATAGACAGCAGAGAGAATAGACAGCATAGAGAATAGACAGCAGAGAGGATAGACAGCAGAAAGGATAGACAGCAGAGAATAGAATAGACAGCAGAAAGAATAGACAGAGAGAATAGACAGCAGAGAGAATAGACAGCATAGAGAATAGACAGCATAGAGAGATAGAGAATAGACAGCAGAGAGGATAGACAGCAGAGAGAATAGACAGCAGAGAGAATAGACAGCAGAGAGAATAGACAGCAGAAAGAATAGACAGCAGAGAGAATAGACAGCAGAGAGAATAGACAGCATAGAGAATAGACAGCAGAGAGAATAGACAGCAGAGAATAGACATAGACAGCAGAGAGGATAGACAGCATAGAGAATAGACAGCAGAGAATAGAAGCAGAGACAATAGACAGCAGAGAGGATAGACAGAAGCAGAGAGAATAGACAGCAGAATAGACAGCAGAGGATGAACGGCATAGACAGCAGAGAGAATAGACAGCAGAATAGACAGCAGATAGACAGCAGAGGATAGACAGCATAGAGAATAGACAGCATAGAGAATAGACAGCAGAGAATAGACAGCAGAGAGAATAGACAGCATAGAGAATAGACAGCAGAGAGGAATAGACAGCAGAAAGAATAGACAGCAGAGAGATAGACAGCAGAAGAATAGACAGCATAGAGAATAGACAGCATAGAGAATAGACAGCAGAGACAATAGACAGCAGAGACAATAGACAGCATAGAGAATAGACAGCATAGAGAATAGACAGCAGAGAGGATAGACAGCAGAGAATAGAGAAGAGGATAGACAAGGAGAGGATAGACAGCATGTAGAGAATAGACAGCAGAGAGGATAGACAGCAGAGAGGATAGACAGCAGAAAGAATATACATCAGAGAGAATAGACAGCAGAGAGAATAGACAGCATAGAGAATAGACAGCAGAGACAATAGACAGCAGAGAGGATATACATCATAGAGAATAGACAGCAGAGAGAATAGACAGCAGAGGAATAGACAGCAGAGACAATAGACAGCAGAGAGGATAGACAGCATAGAGAATAGACAGCTAGAGAATAGACAGATAGAGAATAGACAGCAGAGAGGATAGACAGCAGAGAATAGACAGCATAGAGAATAGACAGCTAGAGAATAGACAGCAGAGACAATAGACAGACAGAGGAATAGACAGCCAGAGAATAGACAGCTAGAGAATAGACAGCAGAGAGAATAGACAGCATAGAGAATAGACAGCAGAGAGAATAGACAGCAGAGAATAGACAGCAGAGAGAATAGACAGCAGAGACAATAGACAGCAGAGACAATAGACAGCAGAGAGAATAGACAGCAGAGACAATAGACAGCAGAGACAATAGACAAGCAAAGACAATAGACAGCAGAGACAATAGACAGCAGAGACAATAGACAGAGAGAAATAGACAGCAGAGAGAATAGACAGCAGAGACAATAGACAGCAGAGACAATAGACAGCAGAGAGAATAGACAGCAGAGACAAGACAGCAGAGACAATAGACAGCAGAGACAATAGACAGCAGAGACAATAGACAGCAGAGAGCAGAAAGCTGATGGACAGAGAGAGAATTAACAAATTCCTTAATAATCACAATATCTTGAGCAAAAGCCTGATTGGATTTATACCAAAACATTGTACAACCGATCATTTTACACCGAGAGACCTGATAGATAAAACCTGTCCACCAAAATAATACCAAAATGGACTGTTCTACAAAGTTATTGAAAGTGGTGTAGGGGGTAAAAACATAATTAAATCAATGTCTACAGCAATACATTGCAGCATTAAAATTGGCACGTAAATAACAGAATTCTTTAACCAGGGGCGGGGCCTTCGCCAGGGTTGCAATCTGAGCCCTGCACTCTTCAATATTTACATCAACGAATTGGCCACAATTCTAGAACAATCCCCTCAGCCCGAAGTGTTAGTGTCCACAATTCAGAGCTTAATTAAATTATCCAGATTTCAGGAATTAGACCAAAGTTCTCAAATGGATTAAATTTAGATTTTTGTTGCTGTCACTGCACACAATTATTATTATTATTATTTCTATTTTTTTACAAATGAAAAGCCTAAATAAGTCAGGAATAAACATTTAGCAACGTATGTTACAAGTTGTATAGATTCACTCTGTGTGCAATAATAGTGTTCAACATGATTTATGAATGACTACCTCATCTCTGTACCCAAACACATACAATTATCTGTACGGTCCTTCAGTCGAGCAGTGAATTTCAAACACAGATTCAACCACAAAGACCAGGGAGGTTTTCTAATGTCTCGCAAAGGACACCTATTGGTTGATGGGTAAAAAAATAAAAAGCAGAATATCCCTTTGAGCATGGTGAAGTTATGAATTACACTTTGGATGGTGTATCAATACACCCAGTCACTACAAATATACAGGAGTCCTTCTTAACTCAGTTGCCGGAGAGGAAGGAAACTGCTCAGGGATTTCAACATGAGGACAATGGTGACTTTAAAACAGTTACAGAGTTTAATGCTGTGGTAGGAGACAACTGAGGATGGATCAACAACATTGTAGTTACTCCACAAGATTCTCCTACATGTCCAGAGGAAACTACAAACAATGGACGCAGAGCACCATTAGGCCAATATCCACTAATAATACAAACGTAGGTTTTTAGAAACATCTAAAATACAGTGACCCCCTCTCATATCATTACCAAGCCCTGCAATGCCAAGAGCTGAGCAAAGAAAAGAGTCCCCTCATCCAGCTGGTCCTGAGGCTGAGTTCACAAACCTGTTCTACTAACACACTGAAGCCTCAGTCCCCTCATCCAGCTGGTCCTGAGGCTGAGTTCACTAACCTGTTCTACTAACACACTGAAGCCTCAGGACCAGAACATCCAAACAATCAGAATAAAACAATTACAACACAGTCAAAACAAAACGACATAACTTATTGGGAAACACAAGCACAAACACAAAGCAAAAATGCAGTGCTATCTGGCCCTAAATCGACAGAACACCGTGGCAAACTATTTGACCATGGTTACTGATCAAAAGTACAAACTCAGTGAGCACAGCCTTTTGCCATTGCAACCACTGCACCACAGCAGAACCTGAGACGGAGCTGCATTATTAAAAAGTATCAAACGATGAGTGTCATTTCCCCAAAATTTGACAACCTTATTGAAGGTTTCAAAGACCTCTCTGATGAGGGATAGGCTACTCGTCCGGTTGGGGAGGACGCAGAGCTGTGGGTTGGCAGAGCACTACATTGCTGCCTGCCATAAGATGACAGACAGTGTCTGACAGTGTCTGTCCTCAACAAACAGACCAACTAACGTGCACATGTCCTCCAGCAAACAGACCAACTAACCTGCACATGTCCTCCAACAAACAGACCAACTAACGGCACATGTCCTCCAACAAACAGACCAACTAACCCTGTCCTCCACAAACAGACCAACTGTCCTCCAACAAACAGACCAACCTGTACATGTCACTCAAACAGACCAACTAACCTGCAACCTGTACAACCTGTGTCCTCCAACAAACAGACCAACTAACCTGCACATGTCCTCCAACAAACAGACCAACTAACCTGTACATGTCCTCCAAACAAACAGACCAATAACCTGTACATGTCCTCCAACAAACAGACCAACTAACCTGTACATGTCCTCCAACAAACAGACCAACTAACCTGCACATGTCCTCCAACAAACAGACCAACTAACCTGCACATGTCCTCCAACAAACAGACCAACTAACCTGTACATGTCCTCCAAACAGACCAACTAACCTGTACATGTCCTCCAAACAGACCAACTAACCTGTACATGTCCTCCAACAAACAGACCAACTAACCTGCACATGTCCTCCAACAAACAGACCAACTAACCTGTACATGTCCTCCAAACAGACCAACTAACCTGTACATGTCCTCCAACAAACAGACCAACTAACGTGCACATGTCCTCCAACAAACAACTGCACATGTCCTCCAACTAACCTAACGTGCACATGTCCTCCAAACAGACCAACTAACCTGTACATGTCCTCCAACAAACAGACCAACTAACCTGTACATGTCCTCCAAACAGACCAACTAACCTGCACCTCCAACAAACAGACAACCTGTACATGTCCCCAACAAACAGACCAACTCCAACAAACAGACCAACTAACCTGTACATGTCCTCCAACAAACAGACCAACTAACCTGTACATGTCCTCCAAACAAACAGACTGCACATGTCTCAACCTGTACATGTCCTCCAACAAACAGACCAACTAACCTGTACATATCCTCCAAACAGACCAACTAACCCTGCATGTCCTCCAACAAACAGACCAACTCAGCACTGCACATGTCCTCCAACAAACAGACCAACTAACCTGTACATGTCCTCCAAACAGACCAACTAACCTGCACATGTCCTCCAACAAACAGACCAACTAACCTGCACATGTCCTCCAACAAACAGACCAACTAACCTGTACATGTCCTCCAACAAACAGACCAACTAACCTGTACATGTCCTCCAACAAACAGACCAACTAACCTGCACATGTCCTCCAACAAACAGACCAACTAACCTGCACATGTCCTCCAACAAACAGACCAACTAACCTGCACATGTCCTCCAACAAACAGACCAACTAACCTGCACATGTCCTCCAACAAACAGACCAACTAACCTGCACATGTCCTCCAACAAACAGACCAACTAACCTGTACATGTCCTCCAACAAACAGACCAACTAACCTGTACATGTCCTCCAACAAACAGACCAACTAACCTGTACATGTCCTCCAAACAGACCAACTAACCTGCACATGTCCTCCAACAAACAGACCAACTAACCTGCACATGTCCTCCAAACAGACCAACTAACCTACACATGTCCTCCAACAAACAGACCAACTAACCTGCACATGTCCTCCAACAAACAGACCAACTAACCTGTACATGTGTCCTCCCAAACAGACCAACTAACTACACATGTCCTCCAACAAACAGACCAACTAACCTGCATGCACAGACCAACTAACCTGTACATGTCCTCCAAACAGACCAACTAACCTGTACAGACCAACTAACCTGTATCAACAAACAGACCAACTAACCTGTACATGTCCTCAAACAGACCAACTAACCCTGCACATGTCCTCAACAAACAGACCAACTAACCTGCACATGTCCTCAACAAACAGACCAATAACCTGCATGTCCTCCAACAAACAGACCAACTAACCTGTACATGTCCCTCCAACAAACAGACCAACTAACCTGCACATGTCCTCAAACAGACCAACTAACCTGTACATGTCCTCAACAAACAGACCAACTAACCTGTACATGTCCTCAAACAGACCAACTAACACATGTCCTCCAACAAACAGACCAACTAACCTGCACATGTCCTCCAACAAACAGACCAACTAACCTGTACATGTCCTCAACAAACAGACCAACTAACCTGCACATGTCCTCCAACAAACAGACCAACTAACCTGCACATGTCCTCCAACAAACAGACCAACTAACCTGTACATGTCCAAACAGACCAACTAACCTGCATGTCCTCCAAACAGACCAACTAACCTGTACATGTCCTCCAACAAACAGACCAACTAGCCTGCACATGTCCTCCCAGAGCAGACCAACTAACCTACACATGTCCTCCAACAAACAGACCAACTAACGTACACATGTCCTCCAACAAACAGACCAACTAACCTGCACATGTCCTCCAACAAACAGACCAACTAACCTGCACATGTCCTCCAAACAGACCAACTAACCTGCACATGTCCTCCAACAAACAGACCAATAACCTGTACATGTCCTCCAAAAACAGACCAACTAACCTGCACATGTCCTCCAACAAACAGACCAACTAACCACATGTCCTCAGCAAACCAGACCAACTAACCTGTACATATCCTCCAAACAGACCAACTAACCTGCACATGTCCTCCAACAAACAGACCAACTAACGTGCACATGTCCTCAGCAAACAGACCAATAACCTGTACATGTCCTCAACAAACAGACCAACTAACCTGTACATGTCCTCCAACAAACAGACAGAACCTGTAACTAAACAGACCAACTAACCTGTGTCCTCCAACAAACAGACCAACTAACCTGCACATGTCTCCAACAAACAGACCAACTAACCTGTACATGTCCTCCGACAGACCAACTAACCTGCACATGTCCTCCAACAAAACAGACCAACTAACCTGTACATGACCAACTCCTGTACATGTCAACAAACAGACCAACTAACCTGTGGCCCATGTCCTCCAACAAACAGACCAACTAACGTGACATGTCCTAACAAACTGTACCAACTAACCTGTACATGTCCTCCAACAAACAATTCCAACTAACCTGCACATGTCCTCCAACAAACAGACCAACTAACCTGCACATGTCCTCCAACAAACAGACCAACTAACCTGCTGTGTCCTCCAACAAAACAGACCAACTAACCTGCACATGTCCTCCAACAAACAGACCAGCTAACCTGTACATGTCCTCAACAAACAGACCAACTAACCTGTACATGTCATCAACAAACAGACCAACTAACGTACACATGTCCTCCAACAAACAGACCAACTAACGTACACATGTCCTCAACAAACAGACCAACTAACGTACACATGTCCTCCAGCAAACAGACCAACTAACGTACATGTCCTCCCATGTCCTCAACAAACAGACCAACTAACCTGCATGTCCTCAACAAACAGACCAACTAACCTGTACATGTCCTCAAACAGACCAACTAACCTGCACATGTCCTCCAACAAACAGACCAACTAACCTGTACATGTCCTCCAACAAACAGACCAACTAACCTGCACATGTCCTCCAACAAACAGACCAACTAACCTGCACATGTCCTCCAACAAACAGACCAACTAACCTGTACATGTCCTCCAAACAGACCAGCTAACCTGCACATGTCCTCCAACAAACAGACCAACTAACCTGCACATGTCCTCCAACAAACAGACCAATAACCTGCATACATGTCCTCCAACAAACAGGCCAACTAACCTGTACATGTCCTCAACAAACAGACCAACTAACCTGTACATGTCCTCCAAACAGACCAACTAACCTGCACATGTCCTCCAACAAACAGACCAACTAACCTGTACATGTCCTCCAGCAAACAGACCAACTAACCTGTACATGTCCTCCAACAAACAGACCAACTAACCTGTACATGTCACTCCAACAAACAGACCAACTAACGTACACATGTCCTCCAACAAACAGACCAACTAACCTGCACATGTCCTCCCAAACAGACCAGCTTAACCTGTGATGTCCTCCAACAAACAGACCAACTAACCTGCACATGTCCTCCAACAAACAGACCAACTAACCTGTACATGTCCTCCAACAAACAGACCAACTAACCTGTACATGTCCTCCAACAAACAGAACCCAACTAGCGTACACATGTCCTCCAAACAGATAACTAACGTGCATGTCCTCCAAACAGACCAACTAACGTGCATGTCCTCCAAATAGACCAACTAGCCTACATATCTCAACAAACAGACCAACTAACGTGCACATGTCTCCAAACAGACCAACTAACATGCATAATACTCCAACCGACAGATAACTAACCTGTACATGTCCTTGGCTCAGACCAACTAACACCACATGTCTCAACAAACAGAACCAACTAACCTGCACATGTCTCAACAAACAGACCAACTAACCTACACATATCCTCAAACAGACCAACTAACCTGCACATGTCCTCCCAACAAACAGACCAACTAACCTGCACATGTCCTCCAAACAGACCAACTAACCTGTACATGTCCTCCCAACAAACAGAACAACTAACCTGTAACCTGTACATGTCCTCAACAAACAGACCAATAGACCATGCATGTCCTCCAACAAACAGATAATAACCTATGTGTCCTCCAAACAGACCAACAACCTGACCAACTAACCTGTACATGTCCTCCCAAACAGACCAACTAACCTGCACATGTCCTCCAACAAACAGACCAACTAACCTGTACATGTCCTCCAAACAGACCAACTAACCTACACATGTCCTCCAACAAACAGACCAACTAACCTGCACATGTCCTCCAAACAGACCAACTAACCTACACATGTCCTCCAACAAACAGACCAACTAACCTGTACATGTCCTCCAAACAGACCAACTAACCTACATGTCCTCCAAACAGACCAACTAACCTACAAACAGACCAACTGTCCTCCAACAAACAGACCAACTAACCTGTACATGTCTCCAAACAGACCAACTAACCTGTGTACATGTCCTCCAACAAACAGACCAACTAACCTGCATGTCCTCCAAACATAACCTGCATGTCCTCCAACAAACAGACCAACTAACCTGTACATGTCCTCCAACAAACAGACCAACTAACGTACACATGTCCTCCAACAAACAGACCAACTAACCTGTACATGTCCTCAACAAACAGACCAACTAACCTGCATGTCCTCCAAACAGACCAACTAACCTGTACATGTCCTCCAACAAACAGACCAACTAACCTGTACATGTCCTCCCGGAAACAGACCAACTAACCTGTACATGTCCTCCAACAAACAGACCAACTAACCTGCATGTCCTCCCAACAAACAGACCAACTAACCTGTACATGTCCTGACCAACTAAATGTCCTCCAACAAACAGACCAACTAACCTGCACATGTCCTCCAACAAACAGACAACTAACCTGTACATGTCCTCCAACAAACAGACCAACTAGCATTACATGTCCTCCAGCAAACAGACCAACTAACGTACATGTCCTCCAACAAACAGACCAATAACGTACACATGTCCTCAACAAACAGACCAACTAGCTTGCATGTCCTCCAACAAACAGACCAACTAACCTGTACATGTCCTCCAAACAGACCAACTAACCTGCACATGTCCTCAGCAATGAATAACTAACCTGTACATGTCCTCCAACAAACAGACCAACTAACCTGCATGTCCTCCAACAAAACAGACCAACTAACCTGCACATGTCCTCCAACAAACAGACCAACTAACCTGTACATGTCCTCCACAAACAGACCAACTAACCTGCACATGTCCTCCAACAAACAGACCAACTAACCTGCACATGTCCTCCAACAAACAGACCAACTAACCTGTACATGTCCTCCAACAAACAGACCAACTAACCTGTACATGTCCTCCAACAAACAGACCAACTAACCTGTACATGTCCTCCAAACAGACCAACTAACCTGCACATGTCCTCCAACAAACAGACCAACTAACCTGTACATGTCCTCCAACAAACAGACCAACTAACCTGTACATGTCCTCCAACAAACAGACCAACTAACCTGTACATGTCCTCCAACAAACAGACCAACTAACGTACACATGTCCTCCAACAAACAGACCAACTAACCTGCACATGTCCTCCAAACAGACCAACTAACCTGTACATGTCCTCCAACAAACAGACCAACTAACCTGCACATGTCCTCCAACAAACAGACCAACTAACCTGTACATGTCCTCCAACAAACAGACCAACTAACCTGTACATGTCCTCCAACAAACAGACCAACTAACGTACACATGTCCTCCAAACAGACCAACTAACGTACACATGTCCTCCAAACAGACCAACTAACCTGTACATGTCCTCCAACAAACAGACCAACTAACCTGTACATGTCCTCCAACAAACAGACCAACTAACCTGTACATGTCCTCCAACAAACAGACCAACTAACGTACACATGTCCTCCAACAAACAGACCAACTAACGTACACATGTCCTCCAACAAACAGACCAACTAACCTGCACATGTCCTCCAACAAACAGACCAACTAACCTGTACATGTCCTCCAAACAGACCAACTAACCTGCACATGTCCTCCAACAAACAGACCAACTAACCTGCACATGTCCTCCAACAAACAGACCAACTAACCTGTACATGTCCTCAAACAGACCAACTAACCTGCACATGTCCTCAACAAACAGACCAACTAACCTGTACATGTCCTCCAACAAACAGACCAACTAACCTGCACATGTCCTCCAACAAACAGACCAACTAACCTGCACATGTCCTCCAACAAACAGACCAACTAACCTGTACATGTCCTCCAAAACAGACCAACTAACCTGCACATGTCCTCCAACAAACAGACCAACTAACCTGCACATGTCCTCCAACAAACAGACCAACTAACCTGTACATGTCCTCCAACAAACAGACCAACTAACCTGTACATGTCCTCCAAACAGACCAACTAACCTGCACATGTCCTCCAACAAACAGACCAACTAACCTGTACATGTCCTCCAACAAACAGACCAACTAACCTGTACATGTCCTCCAACAAACAGACCAACTAACCTGTACATGTCCTCCAACAAACAGACCAACTAACGTACACATGTCCTCCAACAAACAGACCAACTAACCTGCACATGTCCTCCAAACAGACCAACTAACCTGTACATGTCCTCCAACAAACAGACCAACTAACCTGCACATGTCCTCCAACAAACAGACCAACTAACCTGTACATGTCCTCCAACAAACAGACCAACTAACCTGTACATGTCCTCCAACAAACAGACCAACTAACGTACACATGTCCTCCAAACAGACCAACTAACGTACACATGTCCTCCAAACAGACCAACTAACCTGTACATGTCCTCCAACAAACAGACCAACTAACCTGTACATGTCCTCCAACAAACAGACCAACTAACCTGTACATGTCCTCCAACAAACAGACCAACTAACCTGTACATGTCCTCCAACAAACAGACCAACTAACCTGTACATGTCCTCCAACAAACAGACCAACTAACCTGCACATGTCCTCCAACAAACAGACCAACTAACCTGTACACTGTCCTCCAACAAACAGACCAACTAACCTGCACATGTCCTCCAACAAACAGACCAACTAACCTGCACATGTCCTCCAACAAACAGACCAACTAACCTGTACATGTCCTCCAACAAACAGACCAACTAACGTACACATGTCCTCCAAACAGACCAACTAACCTGTACATGTCCTCCAACAAACAGACCAACTAACCTGTACATGTCCTCCAACAAACAGACCAACTAACCTGTACATGTCCTCAACAAACAGACCAACTAACCTGCACATGTCCTCCAACAAACAGACCAACTAACCTGTACATGTCCTCCAACAACAGACCAACTAACCTGCACATGTCCTCCAACAAACAGACCAACTAGCCTGCACATGTCCTCCAACAAACAGACCAACTAACCTGTACATGTCCTCCAACAAACAGACCAACTAACCTGTACATGTCCTCCAACAAACAGACCAACACTGCACATGTCCTCCACAACAGACCAACTAACCTGTACATGTCCTCCAACAAACAGACCAACTAACCTGCACATGTCCTCCAACAAACAGACCAACTAACCTGTACATGTCCTCCAAACAGACCAACTAACCTGTACATGTCCTCCAACAAACAGACCAACTAACCTGTACATGTCCTCCAACAAACAGACCAACTAACCTGCACATGTCCTCCAACAAACAGACCAACTAACCTGCACATGTCCTCCAACAAACAGACCAACTAACCTGCACATGTCCTCCAACAAACAGACCAACTAACCTGCACATGTCCTCCAACAAACAGACCAACTAACCTGTACATGTCCTCCAGCAAACAGACCAACCAACTCTGTACATGTCCTCCAACAAATAAGACCAACTAACCTGCACATGTCCTCCAACAAACAGACCAGCTAACCTGCACATGTCCTCCAACAAACAGACCAACTAACCTGTACATGTCCTCCAACAAACAGACCAACTAACCTGCACATGTCCTCCAACAAACAGACCAACTAACCTGCATATGTCCTCCAACAAACAGACCAACTAACCTGCACATGTCCTCCAACAAACAGACCAACTAACCTGTACATGTCCTCCAACAAACAGACCAACTAACCTGT
>NW_027037738.1:0-22034 GCF_034236695.1 Oncorhynchus nerka | reverse complement strand
AGTATATGAAACATGCAGTATATGAGACATGCATGAACCTGCAGTATATGAGACATGCAGTATATTAGACATGCAGTATATGAAACATGCAGTATATGTACATGCAGACATGCAGTATATGAGACATGCAGTGCAACATGAGTACATGGAGTACATGCAGTATATGAAACATGCAGTATATGAGACATGCAGTATATGACACATGCAGTATATGAAAAATGCAGTATATGAGACATGCAGTATGAGACATGCAGTATATGAGACATGCAGTATATGAGACATGCAGTATATGAGACATGCAGTATATGAACCTGCAATATATGAAACATGCAGTATATGAAACATGCAGTATATGAACCTGCAGTATATGAGACATGCAGTATGAGACATGCAGTATATGAAACATGCAGTATATAAGACATGCAGTATATGAACATGCAGTATATGAGAATTGCAGTATATGAACATGCAGTATATGAGAATTGCAGTATATGAACATGCAGTATATGAAACATGCAGTATATGAACATGCAGTATATGAAACATGCCGTATATGAGACATGCAGTATATGAAACATGCAATATATGAGACATGCAGTATATGAACCTGCAGTATATGAAACATTCAGTATATGAGACATGCAGTATATGAACATGCAATATATGAAACATGCAGTATATGAAACATGCAGTATATGAACCTGCAGTATATGAGACATGCAGTATATTAGACATGCAGTATATGAGACATGCAGTATATGTGCATGCAGTATATGAAACATGCAGTATATGAAACATGCAGTATATGTACATGCAGTATATGAAACATGCAGTATATGTACATGCAGTATATGAAACATGCAGTATATGAAACATGCAGTATATGAAACATGCAGTACATGAGATATGCAGTATATGAACATGCAGTATATGAAACTTGCAGTATATGAACATGCAGTATATGAAACTTGCAGTGTATGACCATGTAGTATATGAAACATGCAGTATATGAACCTGCAGTATATGAAACATGAAGTATATGAGACATGCAGTATATGAAACATGCAGTATATGAAACATGCAGTATATGAAACATGCAGTATATGAAACATGCAGTATATGAACATGCAGTATATAAACATGCAGTATATTAAACATGCAGTATATTAAACATGCAGTATATGAGACATGCAGTATATGTGCATGCAGTATATGAAACATGCAGTATATGAAACATGCAGTATATGAAACATGTAGTATATGAAACATGCAGTATATGAGACATGCAGTATATGAAACATGCAGTATATGAGACATGCAGTATATGAACCTGCAGTATATGAGACATGCAGTATATTAGACATGCAGTATATGAAACATGCAGTATATGTACATGCAGTATATGAGACATGCAGTATATGAGACATGCAGTATATGCAACATGCAGTATATGAAACATGGAGTATGAGACATGCAGTATATGAAACATGCAGTATATGAGACATGCAGTATATGACACATGCAGTATATGAAAAATGCAGTATATGAGACATGCAGTATGAGACATGCAGTATATGAGACATGCAGTATATGAGACATGCAGTATATGAGACATGCAGTATATGAACCTGCAATATATGAAACATGCAGTATATGAAACATGCAGTATATGAACCTGCAGTATATGAGACATGCAGTATGAGACATGCAGTATATGAAACATGCAGTATATAAGACATGCAGTATATGAACATGCAGTATATGAGAATTGCAGTATATGAACATGCAGTATATGAGAATTGCAGTATATGAACATGCAGTATATGAAACATGCAGTATATGAACATGCAGTATATGAAACATGCCGTATATGAGACATGGTATATGAAACATGCAATATATGAGACATATATATGAACCTGCAGTATATGAAACATTCAGTATATGAGACATGCAGTATATGAACATGCAATATATGAAACATGCAGTATATGAAACATGCAGTATATGAACCAGTATATGAGACATGGTATATTAGACATGCAGTATATGAGACATGGTATATGTGCATGCAGTATATGAAACATGCAGTATATGAAACATGCAGTATATGTACATGCAGTATATGAAACATACAGTATATGAACATGCAGTATATGAAACATGCAGTACATGAAACATGTAGTATATGTACATGCAGTATATGAAACATGCAGTATATGATAAGCATGTGCAGTACATGAGATATGCAGTAGTATATGAACACATGCAGTATATTAGAAACATGCAGTATATGAGACATGCAGTATATGTGCATGCAGTATATGAAACATGCAGTATATGAAACATGCAGTATATGAAACATGTAGTATATGAAACATGCAGTATATGAGACATGCAGTATATGAAACATGGTATATGAGATATGCAGTATATGAAACATGCAGTATATGAGACATGTAGCATATGAACCTGCAGTATATGAGACATGCAGTATATTAGACATGCAGTATATGAAACATGCAGTATATGTACATGAAGTATATGAGACATGCAGTATATGAGACATGCAGTATATGAAACATGCAGTATATGAGACATGCAGTATAAACATGTACATGCAGTATGAGACATGCAGTATATGAAACATGCAGTATATGAGACATGCAGTATATTAAACATGCAGTATATGATACATGCAGTATGAGACATGCAGTATATGAAACATGCAGTATATGAGACATGCAGTATATGTACATGCAGTATGTGAGACATGCAGTATATGAGACATGCAGTATATGAGACATGCAGTATATGAAACATGCAGTATGAGACATGCAGTATATGAAACATGCAGTATATGAGACATGCAGTATATGAGACATGCAGTATATGAGACATGCAGTATATGAAAACATGCAGTATATGAGACATGCAGTATATGAGAGTATATGAGACATGCAGTATATGAGAAATGCAGTATATTAAACATGGTATATGAACATGCAGTATATGCAGTATATGAGACATGCAGTATATGAGACATGCATGAAACAGTATATGAGAAATGCAGTATATGAAACATGCAGTATATGAGACATGCAGTATATGAGACATGCAGTATATGAAACATGCATATATGAGACATGCAGTATATGTACATGCAGTATATGAACATGTAGTATATGAAACATGCAGTATGAGACATGCAGTATATGAAACATGCAGTATATGAGACATGCAGTATATGAGACATGCAGTATATGAAACATGCAGTATATGAGACATGCAGTATATGTACATGCAGTATATGAGACATGCAGTATATGAGCAAATGCAGGAGTATATTAAAAACATGCAGTATATGAGACATGCAGTATGAGACATGCAGTATATGAAACATGCAGTATATGAGACATGCAGTATGAAACAGTATATGAGACATGTACATGAGTATATGAGACATGCAGATGAACATGCAGTATATGAGAATTGCAGTATATGAACATGCAGTTTATGAAACATGCAGTATATGAACATGCAGTATATGAAACATGTCGTATGAGACATGCAGTATATGAAACATGCAATATATGAGACATGCAGTATATGAACCTGCAGTATATGAAACATTCAGTATATGAGACATGCAGTATATGAACATGCAATATATGAAACATGCAGTATATGAAACATGCAGTATATGAACCTGCAGTATATGAGACATGCAGTATATTAGACATGCAGTATATGAGACATGCAGTATATGTGCATGCAGTATATGAAACATGCAGTATATGAAACATGCAGTATATGTACATGCAGTATATGAAACATACAGTATATGAAACATGCAGTATATGAACATGCAGTATGAAACATGCAGTATATGTACATGCAGTATATGAAACATGCAAACATGCAGTACATGAGATATAAACATGCAGTATATTAAACATGCAGACATGAGACAGTATATGTGCATGCAGTATATGAAACATGCAGTATATGAAACATGCAGAAACATATATGAAACATGCAGTAGTATATGAAACATGCAGTATATGAGACATGCAGTATATGAAACATGCAGTATATGAGACATGCAGTATATGAACCTGCAGTATATGAGACATGCAGTATATTAGACATGCAGTATATGAAACATGCAGTATATGTACATGAAGTATATGAGACATGCAGTATATGAGACATGCAGTATATGCAACATGCAGTATATGAGACATGGAGTATGAGACATGCAGTATATGAAACATGCAGTATATGAGACATGCAGTATATGACACATGCAGTATATGAAACATGCAGTATATGAGACATGCAGTATGAAACATGGCATATGAGACATGCATGAGACATGCAGTATATGAAACATGCAGTATATGAGACATGCAGTATAGAAACATGCCGTATATGAGACATGCAGTATACGAGACATGCAGTATATGAAACATGTAGTATATGAGACATGCAGTATATGTGTACATGCAGTATGTGAGACATGGTGAAAAGGAGAGACATGCAGTATATGAGACATGCAGTATATGAAAACATGCAGTATGAGCATATGCAGTATATGAAATATGCAGTATATGAGACATGCAGTATATGAGACATAGTTATGAAACATGCAGTATATGAGACATGCAGTTATGTACATGCAGTATATGAGACATGCAGTATATGAGAAATGCAGTATATTAAACATGCAGTATATGATACATGCAGTATGAGACATGCAGTATGAGAAATGCAGTATATTAAACATGCAGTATATGATACATGCAGTATGAGACATGCAGTATATGAGACATGCAGTATGAAACATGCAGTATGAAACATACAACATGCAGTATATGAAACATGTAGTATATGAGACATGCAGTATATGAGACATGCAGTATATGAAACATGCAGTATATGAGACATGCAGTATATGAAACAGTATATGAAACATGTATATATGAAACATGCAGTATATGAACATGCAGTATATGAACCTTATGAGACATGCAGTATATTAGACATGCAGTATATGAAACATGCAGTATATGTGTACATGCAGTATATGAGACATGCAGTATATGCAATGCAGTATATGCAACATGCAGTATATGAGACATGGAGTATGAGACATGCAGTATATGAAACATGCAGTATATGACACATGCAGTATATGACACATGCAGTATATGAAACATGCAGTATATGAGACATGCAGTATATGAGACATGCAGTATATGAGACATGCAGTATATGAAACATGCAGTATATGAGACATGCAGTATATGTACATGCAGTATATGAGACATGCAGTATATGAACATGCAGTATATGAGAATTGCAGTATATGAACATGCAGTATATGAAACATGCAGTATATGAACATGCAGTATATGAAACATGCAGTATATGAACATGCAGTATATGAGAATTGCTGTATATGAACATGCAGTATATGAGACATGCAGTATATGAACATGCAGTATATGAGAATTGCAGTATATGAACATGCAGTATATGAAACATGCAGTATATGAACATGCAGTATATGAAACATGCCGTATATGAGACATGCAGTATATGAAACATGCAATATATGAGACATGCAGTATATGAACCTGCAGTATATGAAACATTCAGTATATGAGACATGCAGTATATGAACATGCAATATATGAAACATGCAGTATATGAAACATGCAGTATATGAACCTGCAGTATATGAGACATGCAGTATATTAGACATGCAGTATATGAGACATGCAGTATATGTGCATGCAGTATATGAAACATGCAGTATATGAAACATGCAGTATATGTACATGCAGTATATGAAACATACAGTATATGAAACATGCAGTATATGAAACATGCAGTACATGAAACATGCAGTATATGTACATGCAGTATATGAAACATGCAGTATATGAAACATGCAGTACATGAGATATGCAGTATATGAACATGCAGTATATTAGACATGCAGTATATGAGACATGCAGTATATGTGCAGTGTATATGAAACATGCAGTATATGAAACATGCAGTATATGAAACATGTAGTATATGAAACATGCAGTATATGAGACATGCAGTATATGAACCTGCAGTATATGAGACATGCAGTATATTAGACATGCAGTATATGAAACATGCAGTATATGTACATGCAGTATATGAGACATGCAGTATATGAGACATGCAGTATATGCAACATGCAGTATATGAGACATGGAGTATGAGACATGCAGTATATGAAACATGCAGTATATGAGACATGCAGTATATGACACATGCAGTATATGAAACATGCAGTATATGAGACATGCAGTATGAGACATGCAGTATATGAGACATGCAGTATATGTACATGCAGTATATGAGACATGCAGTATATTAGACATGCAGTATATGAAACATGCAGTATATGTACATGCAGTATATGAGACATGCAGTATATGAGACATGCAGTATATGCAACATGCAGTATATGAGACATGGAGTATGAGACATGCAGTATATGAAACATGCAGTATATGAGACATGCAGTATATGACACATGCAGTATATGAAACATGCAGTATATGAGACATGCAGTATGAGACATGCAGTATATGAGACATGCAGTATATGAACATGCAGTATATGAGACATGCAGTATATGAGACATGCAGTATATGAAACATGCAGTATATGAGACATGCAGTATGAGACATGCAGTATATGAAACATGCAGTATATGAGACATGCAGTATATGAAACATGCCGTATATGAGACATGCAGTATATGAGACATGCAGTATATGAAACATGCAGTATATGAGACATGCAGTATATGTACATGCAGTATATGAGACATGCAGTATATGAGACATGCAGTATATGAGACATGCAGTATATGAAACATGCAGTATGAGACATGCAGTATATGAAACATGCAGTATATGAAACATGCAGTATGAGACATGCAGTATATGAAACATGCAGTATATGAGACATGCAGTATATGAGACATGCAGTATATGAAACATGCAGTATATGAGACATGCAGTATATGTACATGCAGTATATGAAACATGTAGTATATGAAACATGCAGTATATGAGACATGCAGTATATGAACCTGCAGTATATGAGACATGCAGTATATTAGACATGCAGTATATGAAACATGCAGTATATGTACATGCAGTATATGAGACATGCAGTATATGAGACATGCAGTATATGCAACATGCAGTATATGAGACATGGAGTATGAGACATGCAGTATATGAAACATGCAGTATATGACACATGCAGTATATGACACATGCAGTATATGAAACATGCAGTATATGAGACATGCAGTATATGAGACATGCAGTATATGAGACATGCAGTATATGAAACATGCAGTATATGAGACATGCAGTATATGTACATGCAGTATATGAGACATGCAGTATATGAACATGCAGTATATGAGAATTGCAGTATATGAACATGCAGTATATGAAACATGCAGTATATGAACATGCAGTATATGAAACATGCAGTATATGAACATGCAGTATATGAGAATTGCTGTATATGAACATGCAGTATATGAGACATGCAGTATATGAACATGCAGTATATGAGAATTGCAGTATATGAACATGCAGTATATGAAACATGCAGTATATGAACATGCAGTATATGAAACATGCCGTATATGAGACATGCAGTATATGAAACATGCAATATATGAGACATGCAGTATATGAACCTGCAGTATATGAAACATTCAGTATATGAGACATGCAGTATATGAACATGCAATATATGAAACATGCAGTATATGAAACATGCAGTACATGAAACATGCAGTATATGTACATGCAGTATATGAAACATGCAGTATATGAAACATGCAGTACATGAGATATGCAGTATATGAACATGCAGTATATTAGACATGCAGTATATGAGACATGCAGTATATGTGCATGCAGTATATGAAACATGCAGTATATGAAACATGCAGTATATGTACATGCAGTATATGAAACATACAGTATATGAAACATGCAGTATATGAAACATGCAGTACATGAAACATGCAGTATATGTACATGCAGTATATGAAACATGCAGTATATGAAACATGCAGTACATGAGATATGCAATATGAACATGAATAATAGACATGCAGTATATGAGACATGCAGTATATGTGCATGTATATGAAACATGCAGTATATGAAACATGCAGTATATGAAACATGTAGTATATGAAACATGCAGTATATGAGACATGCAGTATATGAACCTGCAGTATATGAGACATGCAGTATATTAGACATGCAGTATATGAAACATGCAGTATATGTACATGCAGTATATGACATGCAGTATATGAGACATGCAGTATATGCAACATGCAGTATATGAGACATGGAGTATGAGACATGCAGTATATGAAACATGCAGTATATGAGACATGCAGTATATGACATGCAGTATATGAAACATGCAGTATATGAGACAACATGCAGTATATGAGAATATGTACATGCAGTATATGAGACATGCAGTATATTAGACATGCAGTATATGAAACATGCAGTATATGTACATGCAGTATATGAGACATGCAGTATATGAGACATGCAGTATATGCAACATGCAGTATATGAGACATGGAGTAGTATATGAAACATGCAGTATATGCAGACATGCAGTATATGAAACATGCAGTATATAAACATGAGACATGAGATATGCAGTATATGAACATGCAGTATATTAAACATGCAGTATATGAGACATGCACATGCAGTATATGAAACATGCAGTATATGAAACATGCAGTATATGAAACATGTAGTATATGAAACATGCAGTATATGAAACATGAACAGTATATGAGACATGCAGTATATTAGACATGCAGTATATGAAACATGCAGTATATGTACATGCAGTATATGAGACATGCAGTATATGAGACATGCAGTATATGAACACATGAGACATGTATATGAGACATGCAGTATAGACATGAATATGAGACATGCAGTATATGAGACATGCAGTATATGCAGTATATGAGACAGTATATTAGACATGCAGTATATGAAACATGCAGTATATGTACATGAAGTATATGAGACATGCAGTATATGAGACATGCAGTATATGCAACATGCAGTATATGAGACATGGAGTATGAGACATGCAGTATATGAAACATGCAGTATATGAGACATGCAGTATATGACACATGCAGTATATGAAACATGCAGTATATGAGACATGCAGTATGACATGCAGTATATGAGACATATGTACATGCAGTATATGAGACATGCAGTATATGAGACATGCAGTATGAAACATGCAGTATATGAGACATGCAGTATGAGACATGCAGTATATGAAACATGCAGTATATGAGACATGCAGTATATGAAACATGCCGTATATGAGACATGCAGTATATGAGACATGCAGTATATGAAACATGCAGTATATGAGACATGCAGTATATGTACATGCAGTATATGAGACATGCAGTATATGAGACATGCAGTATATGAGACATGCAGTATATGAAACATGCAGTATGAGACATGCAGTATATGAAACATGCAGTATATGAGACATGCAGTATATGAGACATGCAGTATATGAGACATGCAGTATATGAAACGTGCAGTATATGAGACATGCAGTATATGTACATGCAGTATATGAGACATGCAGTATATGAGAAATGCAGTATATTAAACATGCAGTATATGATACATGCAGTATGAGACATGCAGTATATGAGACATGCAGTATATGAGACATGCAGTATATGAAACATGCAGTATGAGACATGCAGTATATGAAACATGCAGTATATGAGACATGCAGTATATGTACATGCAGTATATGAGACATGCAGTATATGAGACATGCAGTATATGAAACATGCAGTATGAGACATGCAGTATATGAAACATGCAGTATATGAGACATGCAGTATATGAGACATGCAGTATATGAAACATGCAGTATATGAGACATGCAGTATATGTACATGCAGTATATGAGACATGCAGTATATGAGAAATGCAGTATATTAAACATGCAGTATATGATACATGCAGTATGAGACATGCAGTATATGAGACATGCAGTATATGAGACATGCAGTATATGAAACATGCAGTATGAGACATGCAGTATATGAAACATGCAGTATATGAGACATGCAGTATATGAGACATGCAGTATATGAAACATGCAGTATATGAGACATGCACATGCAGTATATGTACATGCAGTATATGAGAAATGGTACATGCAGTATATGAGACATGCAGTATATGAGACATGCAGTATATGAAACATGCAGTATATGAGACATGCAGTATATGAAACATGCAGTATATGAGATGCAGTATATGAACATGCAGTATATGAGAATTGCAGTATATGAACATAGTTTATGAAACATGCAGTATATGAACATGCAGTATATGAATGGACATGCAGTATATGAAACATGCAATATATGAGACATGCAGTATATGAACCTGCAGTATATGAAACATTCAGTATATGAGACATGCAGTATATGAACATGCAATATATGAAACATGCAGTATATGAAACATGCAGTATATGAACCTGCAGTATATGAGACATGCAGTATATTAGACATGCAGTATATGAGACATAGTATGAACATGCAGTATATGAAACATGCAGTATATGCAGATATGCATGCAGTATATGAACATGCATGCATGCAGTATATGAGACATGCAGTATATGAAACATGCATGCAGTATATGAAAACATGCAGTATATGAAACATGCAGTATATGAGACATGTAGTATATGAAACATGCAGTATATATGAACATGCAGTATATGAAACATGCAGTATATGTACATGCAGTATATGAGACATGCAGTATATGAGACATGCAGTATATGAAACATGCAGTATATGAGATATGCGGTATATGAAACATGCAGTATATGATGCAGAATGTACATGCAGTATATGAACATGCAGTATATGAAACATGCAGTATATGAAACATGCAGTATGAACATAGAGTACATGCAGTATGAAACATGATATGAAACATGCAGTATATGATGATATGAACAGTATATTAGACATGCAGTATATGAGACATGCAGTATATGAAACATGCAGTATATGAAACATGCAGTATATGAACATGTAGTATATGAAACATGAGTATATGAGACATGCAGTATATGAACCTGCAGTATATGAGACATGCAGTATATTAGAAACATGCAGTATATGAAACATGCAGTATATGTACATGCAGTATATGAGACATGCAGTATATGAACATGCATATATGCAGTATATGAGACATGAGATATGCAGTATATGAACATGCAGTATATGAGACATGCAGTATATGACACATGCAGTATATGAGACATGCAGTATGAGACATGCAGTATATGAGACATGCAGTATATGTACATGCAGTATATGAAACATGCAGTATATGAAACATGCAGTATATGAAACATGCAGTATATGTACATGCAGTATATGAGACATGCAGTATATGAGACATGCAGTATATGCAACATGCAGTATATGTACATGCAGTATATGAGACATGCAGTATATGAGACATGCAGTATATGCAACATGCAGTATATGAGGGTACATGCAGTATATGAGACACATGCAGTATACATGAAACATGCAGTATATGAGACATGCAGTATGAGACATGAGTATGAGACATGCAGTATATGAGACATGCAGTATATGTACATGCAGTATATGACATGCAGTATATTAGACATGCAGTATATGAAACATGTGCAGTATATGGACATGCAGTATGAGACATGCAGTATATGCAACATGCAGTATATGAGACATGGAGTATGAGACATGCAGTATATGAAACATGCAGTATATGAGACATGCAGTATGTAACGTACAGTATATGAAACATGCAGTATATGAGACATGCAGTATGAGACATGCAGTATATGAGACATGCAGTATATGTACATGCAGTATATGAGAGTATATGTACATGCAGTATATGAGACATGCAGTATATGAGACATGCAGTATATGAACATGCAGTATATGAGACATGAGACATGCAGTATATGAAACATGCAGTATATGAGACATGCAGTATATGACACATGCAGTATATGAGACATGCAGTATATGAACATGCAGTATGAGACAGTATATGAGACATGCAGTATATGTACATGCAGTATATGAGACATGCAGTATATGAGACATGCAGTATATGGTTGCAGTATATGAGACATGCAGTATGAGACATGCAGTATATGAAACATGCAGTATATGAGACATGCAGTATATGAAACATGCAGTATATGAGACATGCAGTATATGAAACATGCAGTATATGAGACATGCAGTATATGTACATGCAGTATATGAGACATGCAGTATATGACATGCGTATCTTATGACATGCAGTATATGAAACATGCAGTATATGAGACATGCAGTATATGAAACATGCAGTATATGAGACATGCAGTATATGAGACATGCAGTATATGAAACATGCAGTATATGAGACATGCAGTATATGTACATGCAGTATATGAGACATGCAGTATATGAGAAATGCAGTATATTAAACATGCAGTATATGATACATGCAGTATGAGACATGCAGTATATGAGACATGCAGTATATGAGACATGCAGTATATGAGACATGCAGTATATGAGACATGCAGTATATGAAACATGCAGTATGAGACATGCAGTATATGAAACATGCAGTATATGAGACATGCAGTATATGAGACATGCAGTATATGAAACATGCAGTATATGAGACATGCAGTATATGTACATGCAGTATATGAGACATGCAGTATATGAGAAATGCAGTATATTAAACATGCAGTATATGAGACATGCAGTATGAGACATGCAGTATATGAAACATGCAGTATATGAGACATGCAGTATATGAAACATGCAGTATGAGACATGCAGATATGAGACATGCAGTATGAACATGCAGTATATGAGACATGCAGTATATGAACATGCAGTATATGAGACATGCAGTATATGTACATGCAGTATATGAGACATGCAGTATATGAGACATGCAGTATATTAAACATGCAGTATATGAGACATGCAGTATGAGTACATGCAGTATATGAGACATGCAGTATATGAGACCTGCAGTATATGAAACATGCAGTATATGAGACATGCAGTATATGAGACATGCAGTATATGAGACAGCATATATGAAACATGCAGTATATGAAACATGCAGTATATGAACATGCAGTATATGAGACATGCAGTATATGAACATGCAGTATATGAGACATGCAGTATATGAACATGCAGTATATGAAACATGCCGTATATGTACATGCAGTATATGAAACATGCAATATATGAACCATGCAGTATATGAAACATGCAGTATATGAGACCTGCAGTATATGAACATGCAATATATGAAACATGCAGTATATTAGACATGCAGTATATGAGACATGCAGTATATGTATGCAGTATATGAGACATGCAGTATATGTACATGCAGTATATGAAACATACAGTATATGAACATGCAGTATATGAAACATACAGTATATGAAACATGCAGTATATGAAACATGCAGTATATGAACATGCAGTATGAGACATGTATATGTAACATGCAGTATATGTACATGTAGTATATGGACATGCAGTATATGAGACATGCAGTATATACAGCTTATGCAGTATATAAGGACATGGAGTATAAGGACATACAGTCATATAAATATACGGTATGTGACGCATACAGTATATGACACATACAATTGTATATAGAGTATGCAGTATATAAGGACATACGGTATATAGGACATGCAGAAGTGTATAAAGGACATACAGTATATAAGAACATGCAAGTATATGGGATTATGCAGTATATGTACATGCAGTATATAGGATATGCAGTATATGAACAATACAGTATAAGGAATTACGTGTGAATATTGTGAATTATATGAAACATACGGTATGTGTGGACATGCGGTATATGAGCATGCGGTATGTGGACATGCGGTATGTGAGAATTGTTCAATATATAGCATGCGGTATATGGGGACATGCGGTGTATGAACATGCAGTATATGAGACATGCAGTATATGAGACATGCAGTATATGAAACATGCAGTATATGAGACATGCAGTATATGAGACATGCAGTATATGAAAGCATGCAGTATATGAGACATGCAGTATATACATGCAGTATATGAGACATGCAGTATATGAGACATGCAGTATATGAAACATGCAGTATATGAAGACATGCAGTAGGATATGAAACATGCAGTATGATGACATGCAGTATATGAAACATGCAGTATATGAGACATGCAGTATATGAAACATGCAGTATATGAGACATGCAGTATATGAGACATGCAGTATATGAAACATGCAGTATATGAGACATGCAGTATATGAAACAGTATATGAACATGAGTATATGAAACAGTATATGAACATGCAGTATATGAGACATGCAGTATATGTAGACATGCAGTATATGAGACATGCAGTATATGTACATGCAGTATATGAGACATGCAGTATATGAGACATGCAGTATATGAGATATACAGTATATGAACATACAGTATATTAGACTATGCAAGCTATATCGAGACATGCGGTATATGTGCATGCGGTATATGGGGCTTGTGCGGTATATGAGCTTGTGCAGTATGTGAAACATATAGTAATATGGAGCATGCGGTATATGAAGGACATGCGGTATGTGAACCTGCGGTATATGGGACATGCGGTATATTGGACATTACAGTATAGACATACAGTATAATAATACATACAGTATATGAGACATGCAGTATATAAGGACATGCAGTATATACTGACATGCGGTATATGAGACATGGGTATAGGGACTTCATGCAGTATATAAACTATTATGTCTATAGAACATGCAGTATCATTATGCAGTATCTTGAACTGTCTCGTATATTAGACATGCGGTATATGAACATGCAGTATATGTACATGCAGTATATGGGACATGCGGTATATGGACATGCGGTATATGAGACATGGAGTATAAGGACATGCAATGATACATGCGGTATATGAAACATACAGTATATGACTGTGCATACATGCAATATATAGGACATGAATTATGGACAGGTATATGAGAACATGCAGTATAAGGACATGCGGTATGAGACATGCAGTATATGAGACATGCAGTATATGTACATACAGTATATGAGACATGCAGTATATAGGACATGCAGTATATGTACATGCAGTATGTGAGGACATGCGGTATATGACATGCAGTATATGAAACATGCAGTATATGAGACATGCAGTATATGAAACATGCCATTATATGAGACATGCAGTATATGAGGACATGCAGTATATGAACATACCAGTGCTCCTGGACATGCAGTATATGTACGCATGCAGTATATGAGACATACAGTATATGTACATGCAGTATATGGAGACATGCAGTATATGAGACATGCAGTTATATGGGACATGCATATATGAGACATGCGGTATATGCGGTATATGAGGACATGCAGTATATGAGACATGCAGTATATGAGACATGCAAGTATATGAAACGTGCAGTATATGAGACATGCAGTATATGTACATGCAGTATATGAGGACATGCAGTATATGAGAAATGCAGTATATTAAACATACAGTATATGATACATGCAGTATATGGACATGCAGTATATGAGACATGCAGTATGTAAAGGACATGCAGTATATGAAACATGCAGTATGAGACATGCAGTATATGAAACATGCAGTATATGGACATGCAGTATATGTACATGCAGTTATATGAGGACATGCAGTATATAGGACATGCAGTATATAGAACATGCAGTATGAGACATGCAGTATATGAAACATGCAGTATATGAGACATGCAGTATATGAGGACATGCAGTATATAGGACATGCAGTATATGAAACATGCAGTATATGAGACATGCAGTATATGTACATGCAGTATATGAGACATGCAGTATATGAGGAATGCAGTATATTAAACATGCAGTATATGATACATGCAGTATGAGACATGCAGTATATGAGACATGCAGTATATGAGGACATGCAGTATATGATACATGCAGTATGAGACATGCAGTATATGAAACATGCAGTATATGAGACATGCAGTATATGAACATGCAGTATATGAGACATGCAGTATATGTACATGCAGTATATGTACATGCAGTATATGAGACATACAGTATATGAGAAATGCAGTATATTAAACATGCAGTATATAGGACATGCAGTATGAGACATGCAGTATATGAGGCATGCAGTATATGAGACATGCAGTATATGAAACATGCAGTACAGGATATGCAGTATATGAACATGCAGTATATGAGAATTGCAGTATATGAACATGCAGTTTATGAAACATGCAGTATATGAACATGCAGTATATGAAACATGCCGTATATGGACATGCAGTATATGAAACATGCAATATATGAGACATGCAGTATATGAACCTGCAGTATATGAAACTTCAAATATGAGATCTATGCAGTATATGAACATGCAATATATGAAACATGCAGTATATGAAACATGCAGTATATGAACCTGCAGTATATGAGACATGCAGTATATTAGACATGCAGTATATAGGACATGCAGTATATGTGCATGCAGTATATGAAACATGCAGTATATGTACATGCAGTATATGAAACATACAGTATATGAACCATGCAGTATATGAAACATGCAGTATATGAAACATGCAGTATGAGGACATGCAGTATATGAAACATGCAGTATATGTACATGTAGTATATGAGACATGCAGTATATGAGACATGCACTCACACACATGCACTGACACGTCATGTCTGATTACCATTATATGCATTCTAAATAGTAACCTTGTGTACGTGAAATTTTGAAAAATAAGTATGCTTTAAATGCCAGAATGTTATTCATTTTCAACTTGAGTACTCACTCATGCGCAATGCACACACATAAACACACACACACACACACTGTACAGCCGACCATGCGTTTACAGCCGTACAGGCCGACCATGCGTTTACATTTGACATTTTAGTCATTTAGCAGATACTTTTATTTATACAATCTATACACATGAGTGATTTGAGGGACATAACAAGTGCCTTGACAGTGCTGAACACTTCTCAGAGCATGTGGAGACATTTTCTTTTCCCTTTCTTTCCTTTGGAACAGTTTAGTCCCAGTGTTAGCCCAGCCTCTCCGCACTTCTCTCACACACACCTGTTCAATTCACCGTCTGAACATTGTCTTGTTCTGGTGCTGACACAGCCTTTCTGTCTTTCTGTCTGTCTGTCTGTCTGTCTGTCTGTCTGTCTGTCTGTCTGTCTGTCTGTTTGTATGTCTGTTTGTATGCGTCTGTCTGTCTGTCTTTCTGTCTGTCTGTCTGTCTGTCTGTCTGTCTGTCTGTCTGTCTGTCTGTCTGTCTGTCTGTCTGTCTGTCTGTCTGTCTGTCTGTCTGTCTTTTTGTCTGTCTGTCTTTCTGTCTTTCAGTCTGTCTGTCTGTCTGTCTGTCTGTCTGTCTGTCTGTCTTTCTCTCTGCCTTTCTGTCTTTCTGTCTGTCTTTTTGTCTTTCTTTCTTTTTCTGTCTTTCTGTCTGTCTTTCTGTCTTTCTTTTGCTGTCTGTCTGTCTGTCTGTCTGTCTGTCTGTCTGTCTGTCTGTCTGTCTGTCTGTCTGTCTGTTTGTATGTCTGTCTTCTGTCTACCTTTCTGTCTTTCTGTCTGTCTTTCTCTCTGCCTTCCTGTCTTTCTGTCTGTCTGTCTGTCTGTCTGTTTGTATGTCTGTCTTCTGTCTACCTTTCTGTCTTTCTGTCTGTCTTTCTCTCTCTCTGTCTGTCTGTCTGTCTGTCTGTCTGTCTGTCTGTCTGTCTGTCTGTCTGTCTGTCTGTCTGTCTGTCTTTTTGTCTGTCTGTCTGTCTTTTTGTCTGTCTGTCTTTCTGTTTTTCTGTTTTATCTTTGTCTTTCTTTCTTTCTGTCTTTCTTGTCAATAAACAAGCATCATAGCTGTTTTTCTATCACTAGATGAATAATATACAGTAGTCAGACATTTGGCTTTTGATACAAAATTAGATTAACCAATTTGACTTGTCACTCAATGTCTGTTTGTTGACCTTAGCTAGACTATAGTGACAGGGAGAAATGTATGTTTTAAAAGCCTACTTTGCCTAAATTCAAGCCATTTCCTAATTTTAGGGTATTTATCTCTTGGCGTCAGCCAGGACACTTAGGTATTGTGGAGCTGAGTTTGTCAAAATACATTCCCCCGTCTACCGCCAGTGGAGAGTGACAAGCGTATTTAATACACCCTGATTCGTCTACAGGGTGAACACTTAAAACCAAGGACTCCAGCAGCATTGGAGAACGGTCCAGAACATGTTGGAGATGCACTTCTACCGTCACTGACTATAGTGTACATTCAAGTTAAGGGCACACACATTCATCAAGTAGTTTAGGAAGATTTAGGTCTTGGGTTTGGAAGGGGGGGGGTCATAGAGTCATTCACAGGTTAAATGTGAGGTAAAGTATAACAGTGATGTACAGTGAGAGGGTTAAAGCTGGATTGTTTCACAGTTGTAGTCATACTAGGACTAGGACTAGGACTAGCAGTAGGACTAGGACTAGGACTAGCACTAGCACTAGGACTAGGACTAGGACTAGCAGTAGGACTAGGACTAGGACTAGGACTAGCAGTAGGAGTCACACTGCCGTGTTGGTGCTCTCCCACTTGTGTTCTTTAGACTCTCAGGCCATGCTAGATATCTCCTAGACCAGTACTAGACTCAGGTTAGATATCTCCTAGACCAGTACTAGGCTCAGGGTAGATATCTCCTAGACCAGTACTAGGCTCAGGTTAGATATCTCCTAGACCAGTACTAGGCTCAGGTTAGATATCTCCTGTACTAGCACTAGGCTCAGGATAGAGATCTCCTAGACTAGCACTAGACTCAGGTTAGATATCTCCTGGAACACCACTAGACTCAGGTAAGATATCTCCTAGACTAGCACTAGACTCAGGTTAGATATCTCCCAGACTAGCACTAGGCTCAGGTTAGATATCTCCTGGACTAGCACTAGGCTCAGGTTAGATATCTCATAAACTAGCACTAGGCTCAGGTTAGATATATCCTAGACTAGCACTAAGCTCAGGTTAGATATCTCATAAACTAGCACTAGGCTCAGGTTAGATATCTCATAAACTAGCACTAGGCTCAGGTTACATATCTCCTGGACTAGCACTAGGCTCAGGTTAGATATATCGTAGACTAGCACTAAGCTCAGGTTAGATATCTCCTGAACTAGCACTAGGCTCAGGTTAGATATCTCCTGGAACAGCACTAGACCCAGGTTAGATATATCCTGGAACAGCACTAGGCTCCGGTTAGATATCTCCTGGAACAGCACTAGGATCAGGTTAGATATCTCCTGGAACAGCACTAGGCTCAGGTTAGAGGACACCAGAGCAAAGCATGTGATATAGACCTCATAGCAATAATTTTCTGTCCACCCTACTGGGAGGTCATGGCATTACAGGAGAAGGAATGAGTGACTCTCTTGCAGTTTGGCTTGTCTATATATTTGCATACTAGACTTCTACTGCAGAGCTTTGCTTGTCTATATATTTGCATACTAGACTTCTACTGCAGAGCTTGGTGGTCTACATATTTGCATACTAGACTTCTACTGCAGAGCTTGGATGGTCTACATATTTGCATACTGGACTTCTACTGTACACAGTACAGTATGACCATACTAGGAGACACATATTTCTTCAGATTGCACAGACACACAAACAATTCAAAACTTGTTCCACACACATATAAGCCTTGCTGCAAACAGACTCATTCACAGACCCACACACACTTATTAATGTATACATCTCTCTCTCTGTCCCTCTCACTCCCTCTTTCTCTATATATCTCTTTGTCTGTCTGTCTGTTTGTCTCTATCTCTCTCACGTTTTCTCTCTTTGTATATCTCACTCATCTCAATCGCCTCTCTCTCCCTCTACTCTCTCTGCATCTGGCTATCCACCCTCTCTCTCTCTGCGTCTGGCTATCCACCCTCTCCTCTCTACGTCTGGCTATCCACCCTCTCTCCTCTCTACGTCTGGCTATCCACCCTCTCTCCTCTCTACGTCTGGTTATTCTCTCTCTCTCTCTCTCTCTCTCTCTCTCTCTCTCTCTCTCTCTCTCTCTCTCTCTCTCCCTCTCTCTCTCCCTCTCTCTACGTCTGGCTATCCACCTTCTCCTCTCTACGTCTGGTTATTCTCTCTCTCTCTCTACGTCTGGCTATCCACCCTCTCCTCTCTGCGTCTGGATATCACCTCTCCCTCTCGTCTGGCTATCCACCCTCTCCTCTCTACGTCTTGCTATCCACCCTCTCTCCTCTCTACGTCTGGCTATCCAACCTCTCTCCTCTCTACGTCTGGCTATCCACCCTCTCTCCTCTCTACGTCTGGCTATCCACCCTCTCTCCTCTCTACGTCTGGCTATCCACCCTCTCTCCTCTCTACGTCTGGTTATTCTCTCTCTCTCTACGTCTGGCTATCCACCCTCTCCTCTCTACGTCTGGCTATCCACCCTCTCCTCTCTACGTCTGGCTATCCACCCTCTCCTCTCTATGTCTGGCTATCCACCCTCTCTCCTCTCTACGTCTGGTTATTCTCTCTCTCTCTCTCTCTCTCTCTCTCTCCCTCTCTCTCTCTCTCTCTCCCTCTCTCTCCCTCTCTCTACGTCTGGCTATCCACCCTCTCCTCTCTACGTCTGGCTATCCACCCTCTCCTCTCTACGTCTGGTTATCCACCCTCTCCTCTCTACGTCTGGCTATCCACCCTCTCTCCTCTCTACGTCTGGCTATCCACCCTCTCTCCTCTCTACGTCTGGCTATCCACCCTCTCTCCTCTCTACGTCTGGCTATCCACCCTCTCTCCTCTCTACGTCTGGCTATCCACCCTCTCTCCTCTCTACGTCTGGCTATCCACCCTCTCTCCTCTCTACGTCTGGTTATTCTCTCTCTCTACGTCTGGCTATCCACCCTCTCCTCTCTACGTCTGGCTATCCACCCTCTCCTCTCTACGTCTGGCTATCCACCCTCTCCTCTCTACGTCTGGCTATCCACCCTCTCCTCTCTATGTCTGGCTATCCACCCTCTCTCCTCTCTACGTCTGGTTATCTCTCTCTCTCTCTCTCTCTCTCTCTCTCTCTCTCTCTCTCTCTCTCTCCCTCTCTCTCTCCCTCTCTCTACGTCTGGCTATCCACCCTCTCCTCTCTACGTCTGGCTATCCACCCTCTCCTCTCTACGTCTGGTTATCCACCCTCTCCTCTCTACGTCTGGCTATCCACCCTCTCTCCTCTCTACGTCTGGCTATCCACCCTCTCTCCTCTCTACGTCTGGCTATCCACCCTCTCTCCTCTCTACGTCTGGCTATCCACCCTCTCTCCTCTCTACGTCTGGCTATCCACCCTCTCTCCTCTCTATGTCTGGCTATCCACCCTCTCTCCTCTCTACGTCTGGCTATCCACCCTCTCTCCTCTCTACGTCTGGCTATCCACCCTCTCTCCTCTCTACGTCTGGTTATTCTCTCTCTCTCTACGTCTGGCTATCCACCCTCTCCTCTCTACGTCTGGCTATCCACCCTCTCCTCTCTACGTTTGGTTATTCTCTCTCTCTCTCTGTCTGGTTATGCAACCCCCCCTCTCTCACTCTCTCTCTGTCTGGTTATCGACCCTCCTCTCTCTCTGTCTGGTTATCCACCATCCTCTCGTCTGTGTCTGGTTATCCACCCTCCCCTCTCTCTGTCGTGTTATCCACCCTCCCCTCTCTCTGTCTGGTTATCCACCATCCTCTCTCTCT